>NW_022589762.1:7749052-7857396 GCF_004348235.1 Phoca vitulina
GTGTGTGTGTGTGTGTGTGTGTGTGCTGGTGGGGGGGGCGCCCTCAGGCAGGTGTAGGGGAATCAGGCCTGGGTGTGCGTGTGTGTGTGTGTGTGTGTGTGCGCGCTGGTGGGGGGCTCCCTCAGGCAGCTGTAGGGAATCAGGCCTGGGTGTGTGTGTGTGCGCGTGTGTGTGTGCTGGTGGGGGGGCGCCCTCAGGCAGGTGTAGGGGAATCAGGCCTGGGTGTGCGTGTGTGTGTGTGTGTGTGTGCGCTGGTGGGTGGGCGCCCTCAGGCAGGTGTAGGGGAATCAGGCCCGGATGGGCCCAGGGGATGCTTGCAGAGTTGGCTGCAGAAGAGCTGCGGAGGCGGCTGGGTGTGTTAGGAACAGTTTGGTTTTCAAATAAAGAGACATTTTGATACTCTTGTGTCTGATCGGGGTTGTGAGAGTCCAAGTCTGTCGGGCTTCACTGGTGTGAGGCTGTGCCTGTTACTTTCCAGGGGAGCGGGGCGTGGGTGTGAGCGCGCGTGGGTGCCGGGCCTCAGGTCCTGGGTCGCCCCCAGCCCCTCCCCCATCGCTCTCCTCCCGGCCCCCCCCAAGTCCCCCAACTCCCCTACCCCCCCATCGACCCCCCACCCGCGCTCCTACGTGCTCCTCCGCCGGAGGCTCCTGACTCATCGGGGGCTCCGGGTCACATGCGCCCGCCCGGCCCTATCGGCGCCTCCCCCCGCCCGCCCCCCGCCCGCCGCCAGGGAGCCGCAGCCGCCGCCGCCACCACTCCCGCTCTCTCTGCTCCGCCGCCGCCGCCGCCGCCGCCGCCGCCGCCGCCGCCGCCGCCACAGGCTGAGTCTGCAGCCCCGAGGTGAAGACCCGGCCGGCCCCTGCGCCCCTCCGGCCCCCCCCCCTAGCCGCCGCGCCCCCCGCCCTCCCCCCCGGCCTGCGCGCATCCTTCGCCCCCCGGCGCTGCGCACCTGCTCCGTCATCCGCACCTCCCCCGGGCACCCTCCCTCCCCGGCCTTCTGGGACCGCTCCTCTCGGTTTCTGGCTGTCGCCCCCTCCTCATTGGGGCGCCAGGCCTCTCCACACCTGTTTCTCTCTAACTGCGCCTTTCTCTACCCTTGCCTGACCCTCTCCCCACGCCCCTCTTCGCCTCGGGTTCTGTCGATGTTAAGTTCGGGGTCTCCCCCAGCGGTGCATTTTTATCCTGGCACGTCCCCTGGCTTTGCATCTGGGGAAATGTCTTCTCTTCCCATTCCTCAGCATCCCTAGACTTCTAGACTCCCTTCTTTCCCACTCCTCCCCCACATTGCCTCTCTCCTTTTACATTACCTCCCGCGGCTGCACGGGGGAGGGATGGGAGGAGGGGAGAATTTGTCTAGGAGCGGGGGGGGGGGGGGGGGGGGGCGGGGGCCCAGCCTTGCCTCCCCCCCCCGATCTCTTCTCCCCCCCCGCTCACCCCCCGGGGAGTGAGGGCTTCCCCAGGACCCTCGCCCCAGACTTCTCTACTGTACATCTCTTGGGAAGAGGAGGGACGTATGTTTGGGAGAGGAACTGGGACCTTGGAGTGGGGGTTGGGGTGTTAAGTTGGCGTGGGATGGGGGCTCCGGAGGAGAGGCCCCAGCTGCCCAGACAGCCCATCCTCTTCTTGGCTCCAAGGAGAAATGCAAGCCTGAGCCATTACACTCTGAGATCTGGGGGAACCCCACCAGTCGGCTGTCGGAGCTACTGAGGGGGGGCGACGCAACCTCTGCCGGTGCCCCTCCCTCCTCACTGCGGTGTCCTCCCTTCTCACCGTTTGATCCTCCCCTTCCCCCCACTGCAGTGACCTCCCCTTCCTCACTGCATTGACCTTCTCTCCCCGTGGGGTGGGGGGGGATCCCTTCTAAAGCCAGGACTGCAGCCACCTCCTCCCCAACCCCCACCCACTGCAGTAACCTCTTTCCCATCGCTCCCAGCCTGTAGCCCCTCCCACTGATCAGGCTCCGCCTCTCTAAACCTCTTATCTTTCTCCTTCCTTCCCTTCCACCCAACATCTCAGCCATCATGTCGATAGAGAAGATCTGGGCCCGGGAGATTCTGGACTCCCGTGGGAATCCCACGGTGGAGGTGGATCTCCACACTGCCAAAGGTAGCGAGCAGGGCAGGGGGCTTCCCACAGCCCTCGGCCGGCTTTCCCCTGGCCCGGGAGGGGCAGCTGCCTTCATTCCCAGTGGGGATGGGGTGCTGGGCCAGGCTTCCAAGCCTGGATTATGGGGGTTGGGTCCTCTTTGTCCAGGGGAGCCAGGATAGGCCAATCTCTGTGTCCTCTTTTAGTGTATGGGCTACACCATGCCTCTGCACGTCTGTGTGTGCACCTGCGTGCATGTGTGCATGTGTGTGCTGCCTGCGGAGCTTCGTGTGTGTGGGTTCCTCGTTGTGCATGTGGGACCTCAGCTGGGCGCATGAGGAGGCCACTGCCTGGGCATCTGCCTCTGTGTGTGTGTGTGTGTTAGAGAGCAGTGTGGGGATGGGACTGGATGTGGCAGGCAGTTTGGAGCGGGAAGGCTGAAGGAATCCCTGGCCCTGTAGTATTCTTCTATGCCCCTCCTTATTTCATGTTCCTCTCCCAGGTCTTTTCCGGGCTGCGGTGCCCAGTGGAGCCTCCACTGGTATCTATGAGGCCCTGGAGCTGAGGGATGGGGACAAACAGCGTTACTTAGGCAAAGGTGAGGCCCTTTCTCTTTTCCGGGCTCTCCCATCCCTCAGCTTTATACTCATACCTTACACCAGTCCTCAGCCCCCTTCTTGCATGCCCCCCACTTCTGGCGCCTTCCACTCTCACCCTGTCTGGCCTCCCTGCCTCTCCCCAGGTGTCCTGAAGGCAGTGGACCACATCAACACCACCATCGCTCCTGCCCTCATCAGCTCAGTGAGGCCCACTCTTTGCTGGGGGCCGGGAGGGGGCGGGCGGGCAGGGGTGCTGGTGGGCAGGACCAGGGTCCTGGAAGGAATCCTGGATTAGGGGAGGAGGGAGCAAACGGAGAAAGGTCCACCTCTTGGGAATCATGGTTACCAAGGGAAGGGTGGGAAGACTCCTTTACTGCCCCCTGCTCCCATGGGGTTCAGGTCCCCTCATCCAGACCGGCTGCTCTCCCAGGAACCCTGGCCAGAGGGGACCCTGTGTGGGAATTGGGTGGGGCCCTCTGCCCTGGGGCCCAGCCTCCGCCTGTGGTGATGGCGGCTCTGCCCACAGGGTCTCTCTGTGGTGGAGCAGGAGAAGCTGGACAATCTGATGCTGGAGCTCGATGGGACTGAGAACAAATGTAAACCGGGCCTGGGAGAACGTGGGGAGGCGGGAGGGGGAGGACGCGTGGAGCAGACAGCATGGAGTGCTGTGGGGGCTTCCTTAGGAAGGACTGTCAGGACTTAGCCCATCTTCCGTTCCCCTCCCAGAGCCAGAATAAGAGAAGATGAATTTAACTGCAGGGGAGGGAGTGACATTAGACAGAAGGAAGAACTTCTTTGCAGCACGAAGAGGGCGATCTGGCAAGAGAGATAGTCTGTGGTCTCAGGATGTTTAGAAATAAGTGGAACTCTCTGCCCTTTCCCGTCACGTCGTGCGTGTGTGTGCGTGTCCCCGCTATTTTCAGGAGAGCACTGATGAGGTGTTGCAGGAGTGGAGAGGGAGGAGGGGGTCTCCTTTACTGGCTCCTTTTGGGGAGTACAGGTGGAGGCCAGGGCTCGAACAGATGGGGGAAATTTTTGCTCAGTGCCTTCCTCTATCATCTCCCAGCCAAGTTTGGGGCCAATGCCATCCTGGGTGTGTCCCTGGCCGTGTGTAAGGCAGGGGCGGCCGAGCGGGAATTGCCCCTATATCGCCACATTGCTCAGCTGGCCGGAAACTCGGACCTCATCCTGCCCGTGCCGGTGAGCCCTGTCTGCCCTGCCTGGGCCTCTCCCAGGGGTGGGGGGTGGGGAGCATGAAACCTTGTGAGGAATGATGGGGGGAAAGTGCATTGAGGCAGCTAAAGAGAAAGGATGGGGACAGGAGACTTTGAGTCTGGGAAGCTGGGGCAGATTTGGGCTCTTGGGTTAACACTCTTGGGGGTGGAGGGGGGAAGTGCTCTGTGACTTTTCTGTCCTGTGGCCCCCAGGCCTTCAACGTGATCAATGGTGGCTCTCATGCTGGGAATAAGCTGGCCATGCAGGAATTTATGATCCTCCCAGTGGGCGCTGAGAGTTTTCGGGATGCCATGCGACTCGGGGCGGAGGTCTACCACACACTCAAGGGGGTCATCAAGGACAAGTACGGCAAGGATGCCACCAATGTGGGAGATGAAGGTGGCTTTGCCCCCAACATCCTGGAGAACAGTGAGGGTGAGACCAGGAACCTCACTCCCTGCTTTAAGTCTTGCTCTGTCCTGGGACATCAGGAAGGGCCACACACTTCACCAGGTCCTGAGGAGTATGGGTGGGAGGCCCTTGAGCTAGCTCAAAGAGGTACCAGTACTGGGACCAGATCCCAGAAGGCCTGCCACATTCACATGCAGGCCTAAGAGGACAGTCTTCACCTGCCCAGCCAGATTTGTTAGCACTATATATATATTAAGATTTTATTTATTTGAGAGAGAGAGAGTATATGCATGAGCAGTGGGAGGGGCAGAGGGAAAGGGAGAGGCAGACTCCCCCGCCGAGCAGGGAGCCTGAGGACGTGGGGCTCGATCCCAGGACCCCAAGATCATGACCTGAGCTGAAGGCAGACATTTAACTGACTGAGCCACCCAGGTGCCCCTTGTTAGCAACTATACGTTCTTACTGGAGCCCGTGGGAATGCTGGGAAGTGGTCTAGGTGACTTGTAGGATCCGTCCTGGACTTGAACTTCATAGGACTCTCAGTTTGATGAGATATACCATACTCTAGGGATTCTATTCTAAGTCTATCCCATTTCCACCCCAACCTCTCAGGCCTCTAAGATCCCTAATTTTTCTCTGCCTTGGCAGGAGTTGTATGATGAATAAAAACAATAACAGGAAGTGGCTGAGAGTTCAGGTTCTGGGGCCAAATTGCCTCTATTTGAACCTTGACTTGAAGAGTTACTGGCTGGTGATCTTTCTTACTTAACTTCTCTGTGCTTGTCCTTCTTACCTGTAAAATGGGAATAATAACAGTATCTACCTCTTAGCATCATTGTACTTAGGTGACATAGTTAGGCCTCAATAAATGATAGCTATTTATGAACAACCTGTTATGAACAGAATTGCATTCCTCTGCCCTCTTAGAAGATGGTCTGCTCTTCCCAGCCCTGGGGAAAACCCCACCAGCAACTGTAGTCAGGCTTCTCCCCAGCAACCGCCCTCCGCCTGGCCTCTGAATTTCTTTCTTACTCTCCTTCCTCTTTGCCCACCCTTTCTGCTGGTAATCTCACTGTATTCCATCCCCAGCCTTGGAGCTGGTGAAGGAAGCCATCGACAAGGCTGGCTACACAGAAAAGATTGTCATTGGCATGGATGTCGCTGCCTCGGAGTTTCATCGTGATGGCAAATATGACTTGGACTTCAAGTCTCCTGCTGATCCTTCCCGATACATCACTGGGGACCAGCTAGGGGCCCTCTACCAGGACTTTGTCAGGGACTATCCTGGTGAGAACAAGGGGTGTGGGAGGGCGGGCAGCGTGAGGGTCAAGGGGCAGGCAGGGGCGTGTGGGGCAACTCTGGACCATATGGGGTGCTGACTCAGGTGCCAGGTAGAGGTCTAAGAAGAGCCTGAGAATCAGGATGAGAGGGGGGAGCGGGGGAGGTGGCGGGGCAGGGGGAGGAGCCTCCTGCAGAGACAAGCTTTGTAGGTAGTTTAAATGTGCAGGTACCCATGGTGAATCTGTTTTATCTACTTCTGTCCTAATTAAAGTCGTGTGTTCCAAAGCTACGGGGATCACGGGGAGGGCTTTGGAAGGAAGCAGCGATGGTGAGAGAGTGATGGGGCCCAGCAGGGAACTTGTATATACCAGTGTTTTTGACTGATGAAGTTGTGGATGCTGAGTGGAGCTGCAAGCGCTGTGGGAGTAGAATAGGAAGGCTGACGAGGAGCCGAATTACCCTCTCCAAGCTTACCAAGGGCTGGGACCCCTGCATGGAGGAAGCTGGTTTCCATTTCCCTGAGACAGAGCAAGAGAAAGTAGATATAAATGCAGAATAGCATATAAATAGGATGTAGAATAGCACTGAGGAAAGGCCTCCCAGTAGTGAAAGTGGGAAAATGCAAAAGTAGTTTTGAGAAAGACTGTGAACCCTTGGTTTTTAGAAGATTTTCTTTTTTCCCTTTCTTTTCAAGATTTTATTTATTTGAGAGGGAGAGAGCACGGCGGGGGGGGGGGGGGGCGGGGGGGGGAAGAGGGGGGGGGAGGGGGAAAGAATCCCAAGCAGATTCCATGCTGAGTGTGGAGCTTGACGCAGGGCTCAATCCCACAACCCCGAGATCATGACCTGAGCCAAAACCAAGAGTCGGACTCAACCTACTGAGCCACCCAGGCGCCCCCGGTAGGTTTTCTGAAAGAACTGAGATAAGAATCGGGGCAGGCTTATCTTGGAGGCAGGGAAGCAAGGATGGGCAGGCTTAGTTAGCCAGGGGATCTGTCCACCCAGGAGGTGTTCCTGCCTGATGCAGAGCCCCAGGGAGGGTCAGCAGCCCCTCCTGCTCTCCTTCTAGTGGTCTCCATTGAGGACCCCTTTGACCAGGATGACTGGGCTGCCTGGTCGAAGTTCACAGCCAATGTAGGGATCCAGATTGTGGGTGATGACCTGACAGTGACCAACCCAAAGCGTATTGAGCGGGCAGTGGAGGAAAAGGCCTGCAACTGTCTGCTGCTCAAGGTCAACCAGATCGGTTCGGTCACTGAAGCTATCCAAGCGTGAGTGTCCCCTGGCTCTCCCCGACCCAGCCTGTTTCTACAGGACACCTCCGGCAAGTGCTCCCAGCCTCGTCCTGGCACAGATGCTGAAGAGAGCGGGGAACCTGCGTCACTTTCCCGGCTCTTTTGGCTCTGTCCCCCTTCACCCCATGCCCTTTGCCCCTCCCAGGGAGCTTCGTGCCGGGTGTTTCTCAACATAGACCAATGTGGGGGCTGGGAAGGGAGTGCCTGGTGTGAGGGGCTGGTGGTCAGTGCTGGTGTGTGGCTGCAGGTGCAAGCTGGCCCAGGAGAATGGCTGGGGGGTCATGGTGAGTCATCGCTCAGGAGAGACCGAGGACACATTCATCGCCGACCTGGTGGTGGGGCTGTGCACAGGCCAGGTCAGTGCAAGGGAGATCTTTGTGCAGTTGGTGGGTTCTGGTCAGGTGGGTGGGTCTCTCTTTCCGGGTGTTTGCGGGTGTCAGGAGAATGTCAAGGGAGTGTAAGTTTTCTTTTAGGAGATGAAGGGGCAGCCACTGAGCTGCTTATCTTTGGGCATGTTTCAGATCAAGACTGGAGCCCCGTGCCGTTCGGAGCGTCTGGCTAAGTACAACCAGCTCATGAGGTGAGGACACCTGGGGGATAGGAGCCCAGGGCCCAGAGGGTTAAAAGCTCTGTTGGCCCACCATCCCATCTCCGATACCCAGGGCCTGGAAAACAGTAGCTATCCAGAAAATACTTGTTTTTGAATGACGGTTTTACCGATGGCCTGATCCAGGGCTCCCATAGGTCACGTGGGAACGCCAGGGCATGCCCACGGTTGGGCCAGGACATCGAAGCAGCTGGTGTGACGGGTTTGGAGGATAGGGGCCTCCCGGAAAGAGAAGCAGGATCCTCCCCGCTTCCCTGACTCTTTCCTCTCTGGCTCCTCTCTCTCAGAATTGAAGAAGAGCTGGGGGACGAAGCCCGCTTCGCCGGACATAATTTCCGCAATCCCAGCGTGCTGTGATCCCTCTCCTTGCCCGGAGACTTGGAACCCCTCTCCCATCCTCCTGGAACCTCTTTCTTCCTGTCCTGCTCTGTGACATCTCACCATGCCCCCCCGCCCCCCCCCCCCCCCCCCCCCCCACCCGCCGGCTGACCTGCTGCGCTGTTCCTTGGCTTGTCCAGCCCCTGCTGTGTGCTCTCCCCTCTCTGGGTTCCACACTCTCCACTTCTCTGTCCTTTCTATTCTGTCTCCTCAAACACCGGCCATGGGACTGAGGATTACAAGGGAGTCCATGGAAGAACAGTCAGGGTCTGGGACGGGTGCATCAGGGTTGGTTGGCGAGGCGTGTCCGGGGGGCCGTGCGTCTGTTTTCCGTGTTGCGCACGAGCGGCGCCCCGAGGTGGAGGGGCGTGCCGGCTGCGTGCGCGTGCCTGGCCCGGGCCTTTAGTGGGTTATTTATTCAGTTATTTATTGTTCATTCGTCTTAATTAATTCATCATTTCTCCATAACTCCGGAGTGTAAACCTGGCCTGACCGGAAGTGAGTGTGTGCGTGTGTGTGTGTGTGTGTGTGTGTGTGTGTGTGTGTGACGTGGCCGGAGATCGGAGATGGCCTGGGGCTGGGAGCTCTTGCTGGAACGGGAAGGGTGACAGAAAAGGGCCTTGCCCATCGGCTCCCTTGCGTCTACCAGCCCTTAACCGAAGCCGCTCGGTCCAGAGGCGGGGCTGTGTTCCCCCGGGACGCTTCCCCCTAACTCTCTCCTCAGCCCCCGGCTCCCCTGTTCCTCCTCCAGCTGCACCAGAGCAATGGCTCACTCCCCTGTGCCGCGTTCCAGTTGCCACCCCCTCTGTGGCGTGGAAATGAGCACCACCATTAAAGTCTGAATCACAGTGCGTTGTTGTGTCTGAAGAGTCTTACTGTAGTCCGTGTGAGGGGAGAGAAGATGGAGCACCGGGAAGTTGGTGAACCTGGATAGCAGAGCTGGGGAGAACACAAAAAGAGGAAGAAGCCGAGCAAGTATGGCTAAGACGATGGCATTGCCTACCCCTCCCTGGCCAGGTCGGGGACCCTGTTGCCCCTGCCTTCTCAGCAGCAAGCCTGGCCCCGGGACCTCAGCCTGGAGTCTGAGAATTCCTGGAAGAGTCAAAGATTTTGTGTGTGTGCATTTTTAGGAAGAGGGGTTCAAAGGGTTCTCAGATTCCTGTAGGGCCTTGACCAAAGAGGGGATGAAGCTGTGAACTGGAGCAGCCCCCATCTAGGCCTCTCCCCAACACTGTCTTGGCCATTCTGGGCTGTAGCAGCACTGCGTGGGCATCCCCTCCTGCGAGATGGGGAACCAGGGAGCAAAGCGTGGAACCAGGGCACATAGATTAGGGTCTGAGGAAACGGAGTCTTCCAGGAAAACTGGAGAGTTGGAACCATAAGTGCTGGGTTGGCCTGCAAGTAGGGCCCCCGTGTGCGGCTGGAGACCCACCATCACTCTTCAGCTCCAGTGGAGCCCCGACTGACTTTGACGTGGGGGCCCAAGAACCCCCCCCCCCCGGGGGGGACCCTCTCTCATAGGGCTGGGATACAGAGCAGAGCCCAGCAGGTAGGGGCTACACATGGGGAGCTGTGGCCACTAGAGGGAAGCAAGGTTCCGCGGGACACCAGACTCACCCCGAGCTAGGGGCAGGATGGGAGGAATTTCAAGGTTGTCCCCTCTGTGGGCCTCCTCAACCGTTTCTACTCTGAGTTCTGGTCCTGGGCTCTCTGCCACCCTACCCAGCTCCAGGACTAGAAGAGGATTTGCATCCTGTATGGGCAGGACTCATTTCTCTGCTCTTCCTGTGTCACTGACACTTCAGCCATTTTCAGTTCAAAGAGCTTCTTGCCCCCGCTCCTCTATGCCTCTTAATTTCAGTGTGGGCATCTCATCTTTCCCTTCTCTCCTGTCTCCTGGCACCCCTTTCCATTCCCCTTGGGGCACACTGTACTTTTCTCTGGGCCTCTCAGTTTTCTCTGGGGTCCACGATAGCCATCTTTCTTCTCCCAACTCCTGGACTGACCAAGACTGTTTTGGTTGGAGCCACATTTCCTAACCTCTGCCCTTTCCTCCCTCCTTGCTAGGTGGCCTTCTCTGGCAGCCATGCCCACCCCCACCCCCCTGCCCCCCAGGTACTGGGTTGGATTGGGTTACAGCTAGCTCTGTCTGGGCCTCCCAGGCCCCTCTCTCCACTTTCTCTTTGTGCCGTTGCCTGGAGACCAGTGGGTTGTGGGGGGCTGGGGCCATAAAGGGAGCTGGGGTGTGGGATGGTGGGGTGTGTGTGTGTGTGATGCCCCCCAAAGCTGAATGGTGAGCCTGGTCCTTAGGTCGGGGAGGAATTGGAGGGGGTAGGCCCTGGCTTCTCTGACTCTCCTCATCTTCTGTTCCTACCTATGGTTAAATTTTTCTTTTAGGTTCAGGGATGTCACCATCCTAGCCCAATCCCTCAGTGGTTAAAAAACAGAGAGAGCAGCTCAGCCTAGAAGGGAGCTGGGAAGGGCCTGGGCCCGGGGCCCCAGTGGGAGACTGAACTGAGAAGTGCAGAAGGAGAGGAAATGCAATGGGGAGTGAGGAGGAGGAGTCTTGGAACAAAGTTGCAGGGGTGGGGGGGTGGGGAGGAGGAGCAGGGGCCATTCTAGGGCACTGAGGAAGGGAGGGCAGGGATCACCAGGGAGAGGGGGACAGGGAGCTGACCAGGTCTCTGGAGGGCCCCGAGGGATAAAAAAGGTGGGCAGGGGGTAGAAAAGTGTGTGGCCAACCAATTCAGAGGCTACAAAGAGTGGTGATTCATTGCTAGGCCAAGGAAGCCTTCTTGCTCAGGTTCTCCAGTGCTTTAGAATCTGTTAGAGCTTTTGGGTAGTCCCAGAACTTGGTTGAGCCTGGCCCAAGAAAATAATGAAGCAAAACCCACTTAGTTGCCACAAATCCAACCTCCTTCTTTCCCAGAAGCCTGGGTGGGATCCTGCCATTCAGGGACCATCCTTGGCCTCTAGCTGGCTTGGCCCCAACATGCCCTACTCCCACCCTCAATCTGGAGAGCTAAGTAAGGGCTCCCAATCCAGGCTCCAGCTCCAGCTCCAGCTCTTCCAGTTTCCCAGCCTGCCTCCCTCCCATTCTCTGGCCTTCCCAATCTCAGCTGCCAAAAATCACCCAGTGTCTTGGTGTCCTTTGTCCTGGGAGATGTTGCTGCTTGGTGTGGGGCCAGGGAGACAGCCCAGAAGAAGACAATGGTGGTGGACTGGTGGGGGTGCTGGCTTCAGGCTGAAGACTGGAAATGGCTAGCTGGCTGACAATCTGGCTTCCTGGAGAGCGGGGAGGGTTGAAGGAAGAACCTGTGGTCTGGGGGTAGGGTGGGGATCGACTCCATAGTAGAAGGATTGGGATTGGGGAACTAGGGCACCTAGGGATTTGGCTCCACCTTGAGCCTAATCCCCACTGGACCCCTTCCCTGTGGCCCAGAGTACTGTCTGTGATGACTTCAAACAGGTTTGAGAAGGAAAATGGAGACACCACCAGACAGAAGGGCCTGAAGATGGTGTCCCACTCCTATAAATTAATCCCTTCCCTACACGGGGGCTTGCCCTCTCCCACTTCCATCATTTCCTTCTACTGCTTTCCTTCCCATCTCCACTCTTGTCTTTCCCATCTCTGACCTCCCTCCTCCATGCTGCCACCAAAGGCCTTGTTTATCTTACATTTCCTTCCAATCTTATTTACCCACTTCCCCCGCCGCCCCCACCCCATTCTATCCACCTTTGTCTAAACCCTCCTCAGTTCTCTTGGAAGCCCCCCACCTCCAGAATCCAGCCATCCCGTGTCTCCTCACTCCTTTCCCACCCAGCACCCCAGGTCTCCTAGAATATGCCTCTGGCCCCACCTCCTTAATCCCTTCTTAAGGTTCCTCACCTTTCCCCTTTTCTCCATGCTGACATCTCTGGACTCTCTCCAGGTTTCCATCATCACCCCCCCCCCCCCCCCCCCCCCCCCTCCCCCTTTCTCCCCCCCCCCACCTCCCGCCCCCCCCCCGTTTTCCCCCCCCCCCCCCCCCCCCCCAGTTCTTATGTTCCCTATTCTTTTCCCAACACCAATCACCTCCAAACTACTCTCATCCAGAAACCCCATCCACATATATATGTCTACATCTTTTCAGTTTCTTCCCCTCCCCATGACCCCATGCTTCCATCCCATTCTCCCTCATCATCGCCCCCACCTCTCCCGCTACGTGTCTGCCACAGACGCTGTCACCCTAAGCTTTAGTCACCCCTCCCTGTCACATACCTCACTGCCCCCAAAGCCCCCACGTAGCTCCATTTTCGCAATGTACCCCCATTAGACCAATCTCTGCCACACACCCACAACCTCCCACTTCCTCTCTGCCTCAGACCCCCCTGCCCCCAAACTTCTCCAGTCTCCCCCTTCTCTGCCCTTACAACCGGCAGCCCCTCCTACCTAGCCCTCTCCGGTTCCCCACATTCCGCCTCGGCGAACCCCTCCCCGCGCCCCAGCCCCCTCGGCCGGCCTCGGCCAACTCGCACAGCGCCTCCCCCTCTCCGGATCCCCCTCTCTCCCCCCTCGCAGCTTGCCTCGCGCTCCCTCCCTCGCGTCTCCCTCCTGGCCCCTCTCTCCTCCGTTCCTCCGCGCTCCCTCCTTCTCCCTCTTCCTCCCTTCTCCCATCCCCCTCTCCCAAGCTCCCTCCCTTCGCCGTCCGCTTTCCTGTGCGAGTCGCCGGACGCGCCGCCCAGCCCGCCCGCAGCCCGGCGTCGGGCCGGGGCCTCGGGCCGGGACCCATTTAGGGGGGAACCGCTGGCCTCCAAGAGGGCTAGGAGGGGGCGAGAGGGGACGACCGCCCGGGAAGGGGCGGGGGCCGCGGGCGGAGGCCGCCTAGGGGGCCGGGGATCGCGCGAGTGCGGGCTGCGCGGGGCGGGCGCGGGCGGCGGGCGGGAGGCGGCGGGTCAGAGCCGCGCGGAGGGCCGGCCGGGCCGCGGGGGCGAGCGGCGCGGCGGGGGCGGGCGGCGCGGCCCGGGCATTCCCGGCGGCCGGGGGGAGGTGGCGGGCCTGGGGAGGGGCTGAACGCGAGCGGGGATCGGGATCTGCTCCGGGGGCAGGCGGGCGATCGGGGCCAGGTTGAGGGGAAAAGAGGGGGGATGGGGGCCGCCCTCCGGGGGGGTCGGGGCCGCCGCCGCCGCCGTCGCGGCGGCGACTGAAGCCGGGAAGAGGAGAGGGGGGCGGGGGAGCGGCCGCCGCCGCCCCCCGGAGGCGCCGGAGCCCCGAATCCCGCTCGGAGCCAGCCAGCCGTCCCGAGCTAGGACCAGGTAAGATCTGCTGCCGCCCGGGGCCTCGGGCCCGCCCGGGTTCTGGCCCCGCGGCTCCCCACCCCCACCCCTCCCAGTTCCCCCTCCCGCCGCCGCCGCCTCCATTTGTTATTTTCCCCGATCCGGTACCCCCACTGCGGGCTCTGCCCCGGCCTGAGGCTGGGGGTGGGGGGGTTCCGGGGGTGGGGCCGGCCCCGGAGGAGGGATGGGGGACAGGGCACCCGGAGGATCGGGAAGGTGGAGGGAGGTGGGAGGGTCTCAGGAGGAGGGCTGATGGGGCAAGAGGGTAGCTAGGACCCCGGGACCAAAAGCGGAGCCCCGAGGTGGAGGGCTGGCAGAAGAAAAGGGGGGCTGCTCGCGAGGGGGCTTCGGGCGAAGGCAAAAAAGGAATGGAGATATGGCAGCGAGGTGGGGCATTAGGGCTCCAGGAAAAGGCCCAGAGCCCGGGTTTCAGAACTCGGGGTCGGGGGTGCGAGGTTTAGAAGGGAAGTGGGAAATGGGGAAGGGGTGTGGTAGGTGGAAAGAGAGGGATTGTAGGCTGATGAGGGAGAATGGAACCTGGGGAAAGGGAGGCTCTAAAAGGCCAAGGAGAGGCCCACCTTTGAGAAGAAGAACCAGAGGTGTTACAGGGTGGAAGTGGGAAGTGGCTGCCTTTGTGACTCGATTGTCTTTCGCCTACTTCAGGCCACCTCTGACCTTGTTTTTCCAATCCCAGCCATAGTTACTTCTTGGAGAGGGGCACACTGGGGCCGAGGAGTGTGGTCTCCCTAAAACTACTGAGGAGGAAGATGGGAACATTGAAGGGAGAGTTAGGGAGAAAGGGCTTCTGGGAGGGTGGAAGAGGAGGAGAGAATTGGAAGATCGTATAGGCACTCCAGGCAAGTTGTGACCTCCTCCCTCAAATCCCTAGAGCACCCTGCTGCCCCTCTAGCTGCGGTTTCTGTGGAGGGGGGGTTAGATCTTCATTTCTGTTTTGGGCTCAAAGATTTCCCTTTGTGCATGGGCTTATTTCCACGGGGGTAGGTACTCTCAAGCTCCCTTCCCTGAGAGTGCTGGAGGAGGGTAGGAGTTGCTTTGGCAACTGGAGGGGGAGTGGCTGGCAGATGGACTCCTGGGATAGACTCTTGAGGGGCAGGTTCTACCATTTTGTTGCCATAGCAATGATCCAGTGGGATGTCCTATAGGTGGGGGTTCAGAATCTTGATTGGACCTCAGCCTTTGGCTATGTCCTTGGGACTCTTGGCTGGGTTCTGAAAGGTGTTTCTGGTGCTGCTGGTGGATAGGAGGTTCCCCAGGGGGTCCACCGCCTTCCATTCAGCAGTCTGTTGGAACAGGTAGACATGTTATTTGCAGGTCATAGATGTTGCTCCAAGTTTCTCCCCCTAGGCCTGAGAGAGCATGGAAATGTTCCTGTTCAGGTTACACCATCTTTTGGCAGTTCTTTCTGGCCTCTACCTCCCTTATTATTAGGAACTTTTTGTATATGGTAGTCCTTTTGCTTCTTTGCACTGATATTCTTCCATTTTCTTAAGCTTGAGTCATCCTTCCTGAGTCTCCCTTTCCCTCTTTCCCAGACTATAGCGACAGTGACCCCTTCCCTCAGCTAACCTTTGACCTTCTATTTCCCTGACCTTGTGGGAGTAGCTGGGCTCTCCAACAAGCCCATCCATCCCTCGTGAGGGCGGCCCAGGGGAGAAGGCTGTGGAAATACTCTGGAACAGAAGCCAGGATACCTGGGTCTAGTCCTGGCTGTACCTCTAATTGTGGCCTTGGGCCAGTCACTTCTCTTTGAGTCTCGGCTGCATTGTAAGATGAAGGGGTTATAGATAAGATGATTTCTGAGGCTCCTCTGACAACCCGGGATTCTAAGAAGGCTTAGACTGGTGCATTGTTATCTGCTGGTCTGGGCTGCATTGTTATCTAGGAGTCACTTTGGACTGGTTGGTTAGTCTGGCAGGTCTGGAATGACGATGGGGGCTGGGCCGCGATCCTGAAATTCACCCTGCAAGCCTTTCCCAGAAAGCCTTGTGCCTCGATTGTGTATTCCCTCTGACGTCCTTCTCATATTTCTCCCTTCTTTTCCTGTTCTTAGAGACTCTTTCCCTGTTTTTCACTTTTGCATCGGCCCATTCTGGTCTTTTGTCATTTTTCTTTTGCAGTAAGGCTGTGAAGGGGAATGTGCTTAGTGTGTTGCCAGATACACAGTAGGTGCTCTAGCAGTATTAGTTACAGTGACTGGCTATTAGGGCAAGATGGAGCATAGCTCACCTTGTTGACGCTAAAACATGCTCCGAGTTCAGAAACGTATGTACAGCCCAACCCTAACTCCTCTCCCCCTTGCCACTCCTTTCCCCCAGGATTACCTATGCTTTTATGACTGCTTTTCTCCTTCAAAGCTACTCACTGATAATTTTATCAGATTTCAGCTGTTTAAAACAGTTGCGGGGGCGCCTGGGTGGCTCAGTTGGTTAAGCGACTGCCTTCGGCTCAGGTCATGATCCTGGAGTCCCGGGATCGAGTCCCACATCGGGCTCCCTGCTCGGCGGGGAGTCTGCTTCTCCCTCTGACCCTCTTCCCTCTCGTGCTCTCTGTCTCTCATTCTCTCTCTCTCAAATAAATAAATAAAAAGCCTTAAAAAAAAAAAAACAGTTGCGGGAGGGGGAGGGAGAGGGGCATACTGATTGCTGTGTTTTTCAGTTCCATTCATGCATTTCTCTGACCTTTTGGATCTCCTCGCTCTAACTGACTTGGTGGACGGATTCTGAGATTGGGATGAGACATGGGCACTCTTCTCTACAGGGGCGGGCAAAGACACGCCAGTCACAAATAGTCATCTTTGCTGTGCTTTCGTTGAGATTGTTTTCCCCTTCTGTTATATTGGATTTTGTTCTTTGGAGTTGGGGAGGGTTGACAATGTTTTAAAACCCATCTACACAACAATTCCAAAATGTGGTAATAGTTGTAGTTGAAGAAAAATGGCTGATTTGCTGCGCAGAGCATCGGTTCTAAGTTCAGAAGACCTGGAGCTGTGTCTCAGCTCTTTGTGACTCTAAGTAAATTATTATTTAAGTTTCCTGGAAAGGTCAGGTTCACTCTTCACCGCCTGTCTCAGTAGGGTTCAGTGGAGATGAGTGAGAAATAATTACTCTGTATTCTTTGGGAAAAACATGCTGTCGACTGTGGAAATGCCATTTATGTAGCCAGGCCTCCTACCTCAGAATAGGTGGCTAAGTTTACCCTGTTTCCACCAAAGCCAGCAGCATTTTATTCAAAAAGACCTACTGAAGTGAGTGGGCGTACAGGTCAATGACAAGGACAGAACAGGGCACGGATATTTACGTGACATCAGTGGGAGATACAGAAAGGAAGAAAACAGTGGGAAGATACCGTTTTTGCTCTCAGAAGATTCATGGTCAGTAATCT
Organism: Phoca vitulina; assembly: GCF_004348235.1. Lineage (NCBI taxonomy): Eukaryota > Metazoa > Chordata > Mammalia > Carnivora > Phocidae > Phoca > Phoca vitulina. Next base: position 7,765,642 of record NW_022589762.1, read on the forward strand.
GGAGAGACGTGACACTTAGCAAGAAATACAAACCAGTGCGAATGAAAATAGCTGACTATGGATATAGATACAGATATAGATAGGCCCTGAGGTGCGTGTCCCTGTCTAAGCCAAGTGAGGGCTCAGAAATGTGTAACTTTGTGTTATGTGCTCACTGATACTCACTGATTTGGTTGGTAAAGTGAAAGTCCTGACTTTCTAGCCTTAGGGAACCCAGGCACTGGAGAGGGGGCCTCTATGGGGCTCTCAAAAATGAAGTTCTGCACTTGGGGGTACCCAGGTTTGGGCTTGGGATTGGTAGGATTGTGTGCATTTGTGTTACAGCATGGGACGTTCTTCTCCCACCTACTCTGATGTGAAAAGATTCTTTTCCTATCTCGGACTGATCTAGGCCTTCTGAGAATTCTCCCCACCAGCTTCTGATGAGACTGTAGCAAAGTCTAGAAGAAATAGCATGGGCTTTGAAGTCAGGGAGACGTGGGTTTGATTCCGGTGCGGTCACTGTGTATTCATCACACGAAGTTGGGCAAGTCACAATCTCAATCTTTGAGCCTCAGTTTCCCCACCTATATAATGGAAATAAGAATACATACCTACTCTGCAGTGTTGGTTGTAAGTATTCAATGAAATTGGATGTAAGGGCTTGACCTAAGACCACACTCAATAAATTACTTAATACCTCAGCTACATTTCTTTATGCTCCCTGGTAAGGCTCTGATGGAACTCATGGACACACAGGTATTTCCTAGGTATTGTGAAGGGCAAATAATGTGAGCTCATAGGTACATCTGAATTTTCTGCCTTCTCCAGAGATGAAAGAGATGATGTTGCAAGCAGAGGCTCCTTCACCTATAGATGGGGGGGCAGCCCGTGGGGCCAGCCAGCAATGTCTTATGCAGCTCGTGCCTCTTGGCCCAAAGGCCTAGGGCTGGGCCGCTTACTTAACCCCTGGATAAGCACAGTGGTATCCCCTTCAGACGCTATTCCCCCATTTGGAGACTCTGATGGTCTTTCCTAACAGGCTTCACTGAAAACAGATTCTGCAAGTTCCAGGTGCCTGCACTGGAAACTTGGAGATCCTGCTTCCTGCTTCCCAGACCACAGCTGTGGGGAACTTGGGGTGAAGCAGAGACGTTTCTGTATTCAGCTGCCCAGGCAGAGGAGAATGGGGTCTCCACAGCCTGAAGAATGAAGACACGACAGAATAAAGACTCAGTGAGTAATAGCTGAAATGAGAAACATGAAAGATGAGGGGCAGAGAAACTAGGGGTGAGGGCCTGGAGAGGAAGAACAGAAATAAGGCACACCATAAGGTTAGGTGCTGTGTGAAAAAAACCCCTTATATTACCTGCTTCCTTCTTTCTCCCTCAGATGTCAATGAGGAGTGGACGGAAGAAAGAGGCCCCTGGGCCCCGGGAAGAACTGAGATCGAGGGGCCGGGCCTCCCCTGGAGGGGTCAGCACATCCAGCAGTGATGGCAAAGCCGAGAAGTCTAGGCAGACGGCCAAGGTATTCTGTCCTCAAGTCCTCCCACAGGATGCCCAGGCACTGGGGCTGAGGGTGTATGTCTGTGTGTTGTGGGGGAACTTCCTGTCTGGCGGAGGGTAACAGTGGAGGCTTGGGAGGTAGAAGACAGGAATTTTCTCTTTTCTCTCTAACAGAAGGCCCGCGTAGAGGAAGCCTCCACCCCAAAGGTCAGCAAGCAGGGCCGGAGTGAGGAGATCTCAGAGAGTGAAAGTGAGGAGACCAATGCACCAAAAAAGACCAAAACTGAGGTGGGAGACCCTAGCAGCTGTCCTGACCCATTTTCTGACCACTCTTACCCGAAAACTTCCTTTCATTCACAATTCCTACTTTAATCTCGCCTGGGATATGAGCGAAAAGTCATATCCTGGTGCTTATTAAAGGAGTCCTGTCTATAATATGTCAGATCTTTAGGGCTGTAGCCAGACCACTAGATGACCACACAGGGCCAGAGAGGACTGGGAGTGTGGGGGATTCTAAGCCTCTCCTTTTCCACGTCCTGGTTTTCATGAAGGGGCTGGGGAGGAGGTTAAAGGTGAGAGGTCTTAGTGGAAGGAACAAATAAATCATAAGGAAAATGCAGGAGTGGTCTTTTTAAGAACCAAGGGTTTCTGGCACATGTAGTTAATGGGGTAAAAGGGGATGGGAGGGTGGATGTGAGCTGGTGGAAGACAGAGATTTGGGTTTAGCTGTGGATGGGGAGAAGGTGCTTGAGATGGACACTTGAGGAAGGAATGGAGTTTTCCAGGGAGGGAAACAAGACTGGCTGCTAGGGAGCCGCTGAGAATGTGGGGAGAGAGGGGGAACCCCCACGTGGCAGGGAGGTGGGCTTGAGCAAGAGTATTCATCACGTGGTACAGTGGTGTGCGGGAGGGGAAAAGGATTTTGTGCAAGGGAGGCCCCAAATGTAGGGGAAGCAAGGAAAAAGAAAAGAGAAAAAAATGGTCCTCCTTTTCTGCAGCAGGAGCTCCCTCGGCCACAGTCTCCCTCCGATCTGGATAGTTTAGATGGGCGGAGCCTCAATGATGATGGCAGCAGTGACCCTAGGGATATTGACCAGGATAACCGAAGCACGTCTCCCAGCATCTACAGCCCTGGAAGCGTGGAGAATGACTCCGACTCATCTTCCGGCCTGTCCCAGGGCCCAGCCCGCCCCTACCACCCACCTCCACTCTTTCCTCCCTCCCCTCCACCACCAGACAGCACCCCCCGACAGCCAGAGCCTGGCTTTGAACCCCACCCTTCTGTGACCCCCACTGGATATCATGCTCCCATGGAGCCCCCCACATCTCGAATGTTCCAGGCTCCTCCTGGGGCCCCTCCCCCTCATCCACAGCTCTACCCTGGGGGCACTGGTGGAGGAGTTTTGTCTGGACCCCCAATGGGTCCCAAGGGGGGAGGGGCTGCCTCTTCAGTAGGGGCCCCTACTGGGGGTAAACAGCATCCCCCACCCACCACCCCCATTTCAATATCAAGCTCTGGGGCTGGTGGTGCTCCCCCAACAAAGCCACCTAACACTCCAGTGGGTGGTGGAAACCTACCCTCTGCTCCACCACCAGCCACCTTCCCCCATGTGACACCAAACCTGCCTCCCCCACCTGCTCTGAGACCCCTTAACAATGCCTCAGCCTCTCCTCCTGGCCTGGGGGCCCAGCCACTACCTGGGCATCTGCCGTCTCCCCATGCCATGGGGCAGGGTATGGGTGGACTTCCTCCTGGCCCAGAGAAGGGCCCCACTCTTGCTCCCTCACCCCATCCTCTGCCACCAGCTTCCTCCTCTTCTGCCCCAGCCCCTCCAATGAGGTATCCGTATTCGTCCTCTGCTGGTAGCTCTGCAGCAGCCTCTTCTTCCAGTTCTTCTGCCTCTGCCTCTGCCTCCCAGTACCCAGCTTCCCAGGCACTGCCTAGTTATCCCCACTCCTTCCCTCCCCCGACAAGCCTGTCTGTCTCCAATCAACCGCCCAAGTATACTCAGCCTTCCCTTCCATCCCAGGCTGTGTGGAGCCAGGGTCCCCCACCACCTCCGCCCTATGGCCGTCTCTTAGCCAACAACAATGCCCACCCAGGCCCCTTCCCTCCTACTGGAGGCCAGTCCACAGGCCACCCACCAGCGCCGACACATCACCATCACCACCAGCAGCAGCAGCATCATGGGAGCTCTGGGCCCCCTCCACCTGGAGCATATCCCCACCCCCTGGAGAGCAGTAGCTCCCACCATGCCCATCCTTACGCCATGTCTCCCTCTCTGGGGTCTCTGAGGCCCTACCCGCCAGGGCCAGCACACCTGCCCCCACCTCACAGCCAGGTGTCCTACAGCCAAGCAGGCTCCAGTGGCCCTCCTGCCTCTTCCTCCTCTTCCAACTCCTCCTCCTCTTCTTCCTCTCAAGGATCCTACCCATGTTCACACCCCTCCCCTTCCCAGGGCCCCCAAGGAGCGCCCTACCCGTTCCCACCGGTGCCTCCGGTCACCACTTCCTCGGCTACGCTTTCCACGGTCATTGCCACAGTGGCTTCCTCGCCAGCAGGCTACAAAACAGCTTCCCCACCTGGGCCCCCGCCGTATGGAAAGAGAGCCCCGTCCCCAGGGGCCTACAAGACAGCCACCCCACCGGGATACAAGCCGGGGTCGCCTCCCTCCTTCCGAACAGGGACCCCACCCGGCTACCGAGGCGCCTCGCCGCCCGCGGGCCCAGGGACCTTCAAGCCGGGCTCGCCCACTGTGGGGCCAGGGCCCCTGCCACCTGCCGGGCCCTCAGGCCTGTCATCCCTGCCACCACCGCCTGCAGCCCCCGCCTCAGGGCCGCCCCTGAACGCCACGCAGATCAAGCAAGAGCCAGCTGAAGAGTATGAGACCCCCGAGAGCCCAGTGCCCCCGGCCCGTAGCCCCTCGCCCCCTCCCAAGGTGGTAGACGTGCCCAGCCATGCCAGCCAGTCAGCCAGGTGAGCCGCCCTGGGCGGGGTGCGGTTGGGCCCGGAATGGGGAACGACGGAGGGGGTAACGGAGAGACCGGTGCAGGCGCCAGAGGGAACCTTGCGTTCTCGTGGTGCTTTTTGAAGTACTCCAGAACCTCGCCTCGCCCTCACAGTCTGCGCAGGCGGGTCTGGGGGCAGGGTCACCGCGGGGCGCTCCGGCAGCTCGCAGGGGCTAAGCGCGCGCTGCCCTCGCGCCCGGCAGGTTCAACAAACACCTGGACCGCGGCTTTAACTCGTGCGCGCGCAGCGACCTGTACTTCGTGCCGCTGGAGGGCTCCAAGTTGGCCAAGAAGCGGGCCGACCTGGTGGAGAAGGTGCGGCGCGAGGCCGAGCAGCGCGCGCGCGAAGAAAAGGAGCGCGAGCGCGAGCGGGAACGCGAGAAGGAGCGGGAACGCGAGAAGGAGCGCGAGCTGGAACGCAGCGTGGTGAGTGCGTCACCACATGCGCCACCCACCCGCCTGTCTGGCCCTCTGCGCCGCGCAGGGAGGGCCGGGGCGGCGGGGGGTGGGGGGGGGGGGAGGGGTGTCATTGCGCCCCCTATCGGAGAGGAGGAAGCACGGCAGCCCGGGAAATCGAGACGGAAGGATTCCAGCGGGAGAAATCCTTGCATTCTTGGGTTGGGGGAAGGCAAATTCAGATCCGAGTGCCTGTGGATGGTAGGGAGAGCCAACATCCAGGAGAAAGGGTTAGGGAAATTCGAGTAAGATGAGGCATTTTGCTCTTCAGCTGGTGAGACAAACGAGCAGCTCGGGACCAGCCGCCTTTTTCCAGACCTGCCCTTTTGACTCTGTTTTTCCCTGTATCCCACAGAAGTTGGCTCAGGAGGGCCGGGCGCCGGTGGAGTGCCCATCTCTTGGCCCGGTGCCCCATCGCCCTCCATTTGAGCCGGGCAGCGCTGTGGCTACAGTGCCCCCCTACCTGGGTCCTGACACTCCGGCCCTCCGCACGCTCAGTGAATATGCCCGGCCCCACGTCATGTCTCCTGGCAATCGCAACCACCCGTTCTACGTGCCCCTAGGGGCAGTGGACCCGGGGCTCCTGGGTTACAATGTCCCGGCCTTGTACAGCAGTGACCCAGCAGCCCGGGAGAGGGAGCGGGAAGCCCGTGAACGAGACCTCCGTGACCGCCTCAAGCCTGGCTTTGAGGTGAAGCCCAGTGAGCTGGAACCCCTACACGGGGTCCCTGGGCCGGGCCTGGATCCCTTCCCGCGACATGGGGGCCTGGCTCTGCAGCCTGGCCCACCCGGCCTGCACCCTTTTCCCTTTCATCCGAGTCTGGGGCCCCTGGAGAGAGAACGTCTAGCGCTGGCAGCTGGGCCAGCCCTGCGGCCTGATATGTCCTATGCGGAGCGACTGGCAGCTGAGAGGCAGCATGCAGAAAGGGTGGCAGCCCTGGGCAATGACCCGCTGGCCCGGCTGCAGATGCTCAATGTGACCCCCCATCACCACCAGCACTCCCACATCCACTCCCACCTGCATCTCCACCAGCAGGATGCCATCCATGCAGGTGAGACTCCTACTTCTGTCTTGGTCCCTGGGGGCCACCTTGACCCCTGGCAAGTGATTGGGCTCTTTTGTTCCTCAGGCCAAGACTTCCTCTAGTCTGGCATGAGCCTGTCTCCGGGGATTGCTCCCCTGATCTTTGCCTCCCTGTCATCCCCCATCTCCTCATGCCCCAGCCTTGCCACAGGGACTGTAATAACCCACACCCCGCCCCTCTTCAGAGTCTAGCAGTGCACTCGTGTTAGAGGAAACCTTTGAGGGAACGCTACCTTTCTGCCCTCAGACTGTGCCCCCCACCCCCCTTCACTTACCTGTTTCCTTGCTCCTTTGGATTCAACTCTGTTACCGTTTCTTGCCATCTTCTCTCCTCCTAGTTGGAGGTGTTTCGTGTTCTTCCCCATCTCTAGATCTGCGGCCTTCCAGAAAGAGCCCTATAGCTTTGGCTGGGGGTATCTTAGGTGCTAATGAGCTTTATTTACTATCCTTTTGCCATATTATTGTCTAGAACACTGCCTGATCTAGCCTTACAGTCATGGTCATTCCAGGCTCCCTTGTGCTTTCTCTCTCTTAACCTCCTCTCCCTCTTCCTGGCTTACTTCCTAAACTTTCTAGCCTGCTCTTTCTCCTCTAAGCAGCCCATGTCTCTCTTTCCTGACCCCTCTGACAAACTGTAATCTCCTGTTCTCTGTCATCCATTTGTCCCTACTCCAGTAAGGTCTTGTCCTGGCCACCCACCAGGCTCCTAGTTCTTCCTTTGCGCCTCCTTGTTCCTCACTGGGTCTCCCTGCATTTGATTGATTGTCCACCCCTTCCCAGGCTTGGATCCCTTCACCCAAATGCATGTTTTTCTCCAAACCTGCCTTTTGGTGACACCTTCCTCTTCTCTACCCTCTAGCCTCTGCCTCGGTGCACCCTCTCATTGACCCCCTGGCCTCAGGGTCTCACCTTACCCGGATCCCCTACCCAGCTGGGACCCTCCCCAACCCCCTTCTTCCTCACCCTCTGCACGAGAACGAAGTTCTTCGTCACCAGCTCTTTGGTAAGGCTAGAGGTGGGGGTGGGGAGGGTCTAATGAGAGAAGGGCAGGAAAGAAGAGTTTGGGTGGTGGGATTGGCCTATTTGGGCTTGGGGGGTGGTGGATGAGGAGGTATCCAGAGGAGCTGGGAATAGGAGAAGGAGGGCCGAGGCCCTGCACAAGAGAGGCACAGGTTTTAGTGCCAGGCGGAGGTTTGAATCCTCTCCACTGCTGGCAACTTGCAGGACTGGCTTTTCCCCAAGTGTTTTAGTCTCAGTTTCCTCCAAATGTAAGGTGGCTAGCTGTCCCCTGGCCCAGAGTAAGTACTCAGCACTCCATCAGTCATGTGCCCCCTGCCCTTCCTGCCCACAGCTGCTCCTTACCGGGACCTGCCAGCCTCCCTGTCTGCCCCAATGTCAGCAGCTCACCAGCTGCAGGCCATGCACGCACAGTCCGCCGAGCTGCAGCGCCTGGCCCTGGAACAGCAACAGTGGCTGCACGCGCATCACCCCCTGCACAGTGTGCCGCTGCCTGCCCAGGAGGACTACTACAGGTAGCACAGGGCCCCCGAGGCCGGGGGGGGGGGGGGGCGGTGCGGGGTGCGGGCAGCAGACCGCTGGGCATTGGGCTCCTGGTGTGTGGGGGGGGACCTCTCCTCCACCCCTCGACCCTGTGACAGGGGCCAGGTCAGGGTTGACCTCAGTCTCATGTCTCTGCTCTGCATCCCCTCTCCACCAGTCACCTGAAGAAGGAAAGCGACAAGCCGCTGTAGAACCTGCCATCAAGAGCGCACCCGTGGCCCCTGCATCTGGACCTCGGAGGCCTCCCTCCCAGCCCTCCACCCAGAGCTGAGGAGGGAGGGGTGCCGCTCCTTTGCAGGGTTTCAGCAGCTGGGCAGAGGGAGGGAGGAAGGGACAGACGGAAGGCCAAGGCTCCTGTGGTATGCAGAGGTGGGGAGGTGGCGGGGGTGGGGTGGGGGCAGAAAGCGCACAGTATCTTGGACCAGGTCCCTTTTTCTTGTCCCCCTGCTTTCTTCCTCCCCCATGCCCAACCCCCGGTGGCCACCGCCCTTCCCCCACCCCCGTTGGTGTGATTATTTCATCTGTTAGATGTGGCTGTTTTGCGTAGCATCGTGTGCTGCCCCCGCCCCCACCCCCAGTCCCTGTGCGCGCGCCCCTTCTGCGATGTATGCCCCTTGCCCCTCCCCCACATTAATAATTTATATATATAAATATCTATATGACGCTCTTTAAAAAACATCCCAACCAAAACCAAACGAAAACATCCTCACGACTCCCCAGGAAGATGGCTGTGACTGGTTCTTTGCGGGCTCTGGGGGCGGAGTTGGGGGTGGGGGTGGGAACTACTCAGCGGTGCCTGGAGAGAAAGCTGTGGAACCGGACACAAGTGGGTGTAGGGACCTGGAGAGTTGCAGAGGAGCTCTCGGAAGGGCCCAGGGCCTTGGAGCCGTGGCTCCGCTGGAGGGCTACTACGGAGCTAGTCCCTCCCTGCGTCGCAAGGCGGGGAAGTCCAGACGCTGGAGGCCGGCGTGGGGGGAGGACAGGCACGCCTCTGACAGGGTCAGGGCTAGGAAGCCACTCAGGCTTTGGAGGCCTTTCTGCCACTGGCCCCACAGCTAGGAGCCACCAGAGTCCAGAATCCTTTCTGTCGAATAGATTGAGAAAGGGTTATGAAGCGGAGGTGCAGGGGCGTAGTTTCATTGGGTTAAAGCGACTAGAACTCTGGAGTCCTAAGTACCCCATGGTTTGAGGAGGGAGTGGGCGACCATTTCAAATACCTAGAACAGAAGAGAAATTGGAGGGCGTTACGCTGGAGCGCACACCCGGCACAAGGCCATTTTAGGAGAGTACGAGAGCCGCCTTGGCTCTCGGCGTTTATTGCCGCCAATCACTTCGTTCTCAAAAACCGAAGGGGGCGTGGCCAGCCGTCCCAGCCAATCAGCTTCGAGTTCATTTGCATAGGCTCGGAATCAAATGTTCACAAACTCTAGAAATGGATGCTATAAATAAGTTTCTTTTCCCCCTGTTTTTCCTTCTGAAAGTTATAGTGTCCCCCGTTGGTTATACATCAATAGGAATTAGAAAACGCCAGTCTGAGCTCACCCTCACCAATAGTGGCGTTCATGGATACCCCATGTTCTCTCCAGGCCACTTTCCGTAGTGTTACAGCTCTTTTAGAATTTGTCTAGCAGGTTTTCCGGTTTTTACCGGAAGACCCCCCCCCACAGTTCGTTTTTAACAATAGAGGTGTGTCAGCCATGGTGATGGTTTCTCTTTGTATGAGTTTTTCGAATCTTGGGCGATCCGTGTGAGTGGCTTTCCCTCTCCTGAGATATTTCGGCGGCTCTGCCGCCTTGCGCTACGCCGAGAGGTTTTTCTCGGCTTCCGGCTGCGGCTGATGCTGCTTCCCTTCCACCCCCGTCAGTTTTGAGAGCACCCTAGGATTAGGCAGCTCGTTTTTCCTGAGCATTTCTTGGGCTTCGCTGTACGTGCAGCTTTTGTTACCCTATGGCGTCCGCCTCGGCCCAACCGGCGGCCCTGAGCGCCGAACAAGCCAAGGGTGAGCAGCATTCTAGCCACCGGGTGGGCTTCCTGCTGCAGGAGGGTGCGGGCGGAGGGTACAGAGCGAGGGGTGTGGTTGCGCCGCCGGGAAATGGGGGCACAGGGTGCCATCTTTCTCTTTCCTCCAGGAGGGGTCCTTGCCCCCTAGAGCGAGGGAATCTGGGTCGAGTTTATTGGGTTACTATGGCTTCAGTCCACTAATTCCCTGCCCTCTTCCCTGCGTTCTCGGCTGCGCCCGCCGGCCATACTCCGACGCCTACCCGGGGATGCGTGTGCCGCACAGTGGTCCTGGCCGAGGTAATCCAGGCGTTCTCGGCCCCGGAGAACGCCGTGCGCATGGACGAGGCTCGGGACAACGCGTGCAACGACATGGGCAAAATGCTGCAATTCGTGCTGCCTGTGGCCACGCAGATTCAGCAGGAGGTTATCAAGGCCTATGGCTTCAGCTGCGACGGGGAAGGTGGGTCGGTCGGTCGGGGATCGGGGGTCGGGGGTGGCGCGGGTCCGGGAGAGGGCGCTGGATCCATTGGGTCCCTAAGCCGTCCTCCCTTGTCTCGCCACACGGAGGCAGCCACAATCTGACGAACAGCATTGGCAGTCAGAGCCGAGTCTATTCTGAACTTGTGCCAGGTGAAGTCCTAAGTGCTTTTTGTAGTTACCAGTAATTATACTGTTACCCCACTTTAAGATGAGGAAACAGACTCTAGCAGTAAACTGAGTGCCTGAGGTCACAGCAGAGCTGGAACCGAACCCTCTTCTGATAGCTTCTAGTGGGATGTCTGCATGACAGTATGCTTCTGCCGCCCCTCCAAGGGGTTTTAGCTAATCTCTGTTGGAGGGCTGGCTGGTCAGTTTCCTTGATGAGATCATGGCGTTCCCCAAGGGTGCAAGTCCATCAGCCCAGCTGGCCCATGGCTCTCCTGTGTTCCGGTTATAGACTTGAGACCTTGTGCATGTTCATACTTTGGGTTCTTGTGAGTAAATAGCCAAAATGGTTCACCTGATCATGAGAAGCACACTGCTTTGGGATATTTCATTCACTGCATCCCATCCAAGTTGTGCCTGGCGTAGACCAGGAAATGGTTGATCCAAACCACACAGGGCAGAGGCCTGCTTGTGCCTTGTTTTGTAGGCAGCTACCTGACCAGAGGGGGAACAGCCAGTGACTCATGCCCAAGCTGCCCCCTCCTGATGTCTGGGGCACACCTGTCCCCTGGTGTGGCTTGATGCTCCACTTCCCCTTGCAGGTGTCCTGAAGTTTGCCCGCTTGGTCAAGTCTTATGAAGCCCAGGATCCCGAGATTGCCAGCTTGTCGGGGAAGCTGAAGGCGCTGTTCCTGCCGCCCATGACATTGCCTCCCCACGGGCCTGCTTCTGGCGGCAGTGTGGCTGCCTCCTGAGGGTCGGCCCTCCCGGGCGACACTGCCCAGGAAGGGAAGACCTTAATGTTCCGGAGGATAATAAACGTGCCTGTGACTTAGCCTCAGCGTCAGTCTTTTGTGACCCTGACAACCCCCACCTCCTGGCCCCAGATTCCCTCCGCCATTCCAGGCCACTTCAGCTCCCCGTCCAGATCCTTCCTATGTTCCTGCTGGTTACAACCCTGCTCTGGGGCAGGGTGGGAGGATGGACTTGCCCCTCAATACCCTGGGGGGAGAGGGGGTGGCGGGCCTGCACAGGTGGCGCCTCCTCTGAGGAGTGGGGCTTCCTGGGCTTTTTCGGAGGCCCCTTCGCTTCTGTGTGCTGGGAGGTCCCCCATTGGCTGGTGCTCCCTCGGCCAGGATTACTTCCTGGTCTTTGCCCCCACCCCGCCCCCGCCCCCTCCCTCCAGCGGCTCTGTCAGCTCCAGGTGGAGCTCCAGGTGGCTCCTCCCCTCCCAAGGGAAGGAGCCGAGGACAGGCGGGCCCTGGACTACCCAGTGGGGCTGGCGGGAGAGGCTGGTGGCCATGGCAGCCTGAGGCCAGCCCCTCCCACCTGTCCCTTCTCCAGGGATCATTAGACCAGGGCCTCGCTGCCGTGGTGCCAGTGGCCTGGCGGGCTGCATCAAGGAGGAAGTCGCTGAGCTCCCAGCGTTCCTCCTCACCTGTTCAGGCTGCTGTGCACAGCTGCACTCCTTGTGGTCCTGTGCCTGTGACCCCCCCGTCCCTCTGGGGAGATGCTGTCCCGTGGGTAAGTCCCCGGCTCCCCCTGGGTGCCACAGGCTCCTGATAGTTTGGGAGAGAGGGGCAGGGTGTATGCTCAGCGCTGCAGGTGTGCGACCATGAGCGCCATCTACTGCCCCCCGCCCCCGGGTTTGCTTCCTGTCCCTCCCTCAAGATGTGAGGAACTCCAGTCTCATTTATACCCCTCAGCCCCCTCCTTCTTTTCTCTAGCACTTTCCCCGTGACAGCTGTGTCTTTCTTTTCTCCATTGTTTGTCTCCCTTCACTCTCTGGTCCCCTGCTTCTGCTGTCTCCTTACCCAAACCCCTGGGTAGCCCCCATTCAGAAACATAACATGTCTGAAAGGCAAACCTGGGAAAGCTCCCCCTTCGCACGGAACATCCCAACATCTGGCGTTCATTCCACTCTCAGTGTCTCTTCACTTCCCCCTCCCATGCATCATTCATGCAGCAGATGCACGGCGAGCGTCCCCTATGGGCCAGGTACTTTGTAAGGTGCTGGCAATAATGTAGCGAAGACAGACACGGTCCTTGCTCTCATGGAGCTTCATTCCAGTGGGAGGCAACAGAGGACACAGAGAACCCAATAAATAGGACTAATTTTAGATTCTCAGAAGTGTTATGCAGAAAATGAAAACAGCGTCAGGTGCTAGCTAGCACGTGACTGGGAGTGCCCATGGCATTGCTAACTGGAGGGGTCCAGGAGGGCTTTCCTGAGGAGGTGACGTGTGCTGAGAGCGGGCTGTTGAGGAAGAGCCAGCCACGTGGTGACCAAGAGTCGAGTGCCCCTGGGCAGAGGCCCTGCTGTGGGCACACAGGAACCAAGGACAGGGTGCACAGAGTAAAGCAGCAGAGAGGGAGGCCGGGACCCACAATGTCACATGTGGTCAGGATGCTGTGTCCACGGGTGGGTGTCTGCACTAGGCCAGAGATGTGTGTAGGTGGCCATGGACGGTGAGGTGCGTGTAGCGGGCCTGTGTGTGCACGTGTGTGCTCCTGTATATGACAAGCAGGGTGTGTGTGTGTGGGGCCGGAAGCTGAACATGTCGGTGCAGGGACCAGGAGGTGATCATGCCTGTGCATGGTTATTGATGAGCTTGTTTACTGGACACGTGCTCTGCGTGAGGCGTTGTGTTAGCCTTTGAACTCCTGAAGGTGGGCCCGCTGGGCTGTGGGCCCCCCACGCTGGAGCCGGCTCTGCAGACGCTCTTTCTGCCCCTAGCTCTGGGACGGAATTTGCGGTCTTTCAGTGGGGCTCAAAGTCCAAGACTGAAAGGGTAGTCAGCGTTAGGTCATACAATAAACAGACCGAGTTTCCCAGGTACCAGAGAGAAGGGGGACGGGGAGAGCCCATTTTTGGGGGGGAGAATTGATGTTTGATATTTGAAAAAGTGATAAAGTAGTCATCACAGGAAACAGACTTTAGTTGAGCTTTAACACTTGGTTATTATTTTTCCTTATTTTTTATTGAGGTAATAGCATACATAATGTGCATGAATGCTTACCATGAGTGCTTACCATTGAATCTTAAGCACACGGCCTAATTACATACACCAATGTATACACCACCCAGATTAAGATGTAGAGCATTCCCAGCACCCCAGTTGGTGTTTCCTACAAATTGCCATCTCCCAAGCAATTTATTTATTTTTATAAAGATAATACATACCCATGCTACAACATCCAAAAAGGGATAGGGGAAAGAAGACATCCAGATGGCCAACAGACACAGATGCTCAATATCACTCATCCTCAGGGAAATGCAAATCAAACCCACACTGAGATACCACCTCACATTTGTCAGGATGGCTAGAATCAGAAAGACAAGAAATAACAAGTGTTGGTGAGGATGTGAAGAAAAGGGACACTTGTGCACTGTGGTGGGAATGTCAGTTGGCCCAGACACTGTGGAAAACAGTATGGAGCTTCCTCAAATAATTAAAAGTAGGAATACCATATGATCCAGTAATTCCACTACTGGATATTTACCCAAGAAAATGAAAACAATAATTCAAAAAGATATAGGCACCCCTATGTTCATTGCAGCATTATTTACAGTAGCTAAGATAGGGAAGCAACCCAAGTGTCCATCGACAGATGAACGGATAAGGAAGATATGGCATATATATATACATACACATACATACAATGGAATATTACTCAGCCATAAAAAGAATAAGATCTTGCCATTTGTGACAATATGGATGGATCTAGAGGGTACTATGTTAAGTGACATAAGTCAGTCAGGGAAAGACAATGTATGATTTCACTTATATGTGAATCTAAAACACAAAACAAATGAACAAACAAAAATCAGAAACAGACCCATAAACACAGAGAATAAACTGATGGTCGCCAGGGGGGAGGCAGGTGGGAGAGAGGCAAAATGAGTGAAGGGGAGTGGGAGGTACAGGCTTCCAGTTATGGAGTCAATAAACCATGGGGATGAAAGGCACTGCGTAGGGAAGATAGTCAGTGGTATTTTAAAAAATATTTTAAAGATTTTTTATTTATTCATTTGAGAGAGACAGGGAGCCCACTTCGGGGCTCGATCCGAGGACCCTGAGATCATGGCCTGAGCTGAAGGCAGATGCCTCACTGACTGAGCCACCCAGGTGCCCCTCATCAGTGGAATTGTACTAATGTTGGATGGTGACAGGTGGTAGCTACGTTTGTGGTGAGTGTAGCATGCCACGTGGACTTGTTGAATCACTACGTTGTACACCTGAAACTAATGTAACATTGTGTGTCAACTATAATTCAATTCAAAAAACAGGTATAGGGGCGCCTGGGTGGCTCAGTCGGTTAGGCATCTGCCTTTGGCTCAGGTCATGATCCCAGGGTCCTGGGACTGAGTTCTGCATCGGGCTCCCTGCTCAGCAGGGAGCCTGCTTCTCTCTATCCCTCTGCCACTCCCCTGCTTGTGCTCACTCTCTCTGACAAATAAATAAATAAAATCTTTTTTTTTAAAACCCAGGTATAAGGGAGAAGTAAATGTTCCTTCCAGCCCTCTCCCCCAGCCACTTAGTCTCTTTCCCAGGCAGAAGCCACCAATTTGAGCTTTCTGTGTATCCTTTGTCGGATTGCTTTCCTCTTGTTTTGGTTTGGTGGTGTTTGTGTTTGTATGTGGAATTACACACGGGGAGCATCATGAGCTTCTGGTGTGTAGGGCCTCTCAAGGTCAACCAGCCCTGAGAATATCAGTCATGGCATGGACCTCAGTCCCCAGTCCCCAGGGGACAGGCCCCTGGTCAGAGTCCTGAGCTCTGGCTGATTCAGACCAGACCCCTTGACAAGAACCTACGGCTCAGGCACAGGGGTGGACCACCCCAAGGGGGCTGGCTGCTCTACCCCCACCTGCTTCCCTAGATCTGCGTCCCCTTGCATTCTGTTCCTTGACTCCCCTACCTGGTTAGGACACAGTGGGACAAAGACTTAGGACAAGAAGTAGAAAAGGTGTAAGTTTGACAGCTTTGTCCATCCCTCTGTCCCAGCAGCACCTCTTCAGATGTGTATGTCAGGTGGGCGGGGGGGCAGGGGGAGGTGAGAGCACCTTTCCCTTTGTAAGCATCTGCTTGGCCTTGGCTGTTAGTCTCCCCTTCCCGGCAACCCCCAGTGGACTGGTGGTCCCAGCCTCTGTCCTTGGAAGCCCTCAGGGCTGGCATGCAGCAGCTAGAGTCACTGGCTTTGGAACCAGTGTGTGGGGTTACATCCCAGTGTCGCCACTTACGGACTGGCCGGCCCCAAGGCAAG
Organism: Phoca vitulina; assembly: GCF_004348235.1. Lineage (NCBI taxonomy): Eukaryota > Metazoa > Chordata > Mammalia > Carnivora > Phocidae > Phoca > Phoca vitulina. The sequence continues at coordinate 7,781,151 of NW_022589762.1, forward strand.
TTCCCCACATGCTCTGAGCCTCAGGTTCCTTGTCTGTAGAATGGGGATAGAGACGCACCTGCTTCACGGGGCTCTTGTGAGGAATAAATCAGCTAAGGCACATCAATGACATCATAGCACAGTGCCTGGCATCCATGAAATGAGACTTGTCACCGTCACCATCATCATGAGCCTGGACCAGGGCGGGCTGCGTGGAAGCGGCTGGTGGGGGAAGACGAGATGGCGTGTGGCCGTGCGGGCTCACGTTTATGAAGCACGGCTTTCGCCGGTAGGGCGCAAGGCACATCTGTGTCCTTATTTCGTGTGTCGTCACGCTCGCGGAGGGCCATGCTCCCGAGGCCTTTGATGGCAGACGTGTGGGAAGTGGGCCCCATCCCCACCCCCACTGCCACCCTGCTTTGCGTCTCTTCGCTCCGCTCTAAAACGAGAAGTACAGTGAGTTCCCCCAAGGGGTCGGCCGCGCCCCTTCCTGTCCCCGCCCTGCCGGCTGCCCCCGGCCAGTGGAGTGGCAGCCCCAGCACCGGGACCGCCAGGGCTGTGAGGCGGCCTGGTAGCCCCAGAGTTCTCGGCCCACCCGGACTGCCCCGCACACCTCCTCCCCTGCACCCGCTTCCTCTCAGGGAGCCCCCAGGATGGTGAGGTAAGGTCCTGGGACCCACGGGACGCAGGAGGCAGGGGCGCCCTGGGGACCGAGGACCCGCTCCTCACTGCTCCCCGGGGGGCCGGCAGGTGGTTTCACCGAGACCTCAGCGGGCTGGACGCGGAGACTCTGCTCAAGGGCCGCGGCGTCCATGGGAGCTTCTTGGCTCGGCCCAGTCGCAAGAACCAGGGTGACTTCTCCCTCTCCGTCAGGTAGGTGGCCCTCAACGCCAGCCAGGGCGAGTCGTTCGGCACCTCGTTCCTGGTTCCCTCGTGGCAGCGCCCACTCCCCAGTCCCTAGCACCAACGTGTCCCCCCAGTCCCGTCCCTGTCTGTGCCCACGCCCTCGCTGTGTGTGTGTGTGTGCCCCCTCTTCAGCCCCGTACCAGCCCATCCCCCCAGTGTCCCCCACCTCTACTCTTGCACCCACTGGCCTCACCACCTGGTGCCCCGCAGGGTGGGGGATCAGGTGACCCATATTCGGATCCAGAACTCGGGCGATTTCTATGACCTGTACGGAGGCGAGAAGTTTGCGACGCTGACAGAGCTCGTAGAGTACTACACACAGCAGCAGGGCGTCCTGCAGGATCGAGATGGCACCATCATCCATCTCAAGTACCCGCTGAACTGTTCCGACCCCACCAGTGAGAGGTGAGGGGCTTCCTGACCCACCCCCACATGGAGATGGGCTGCCTTCCCCACTGTCAGTGCCTCCCCCCCCTCCTTCCCAGCGCTCTGTGGGCCTCTTTCTTCCATGTGACCCCGGGCCCGTGTCTCAGGGGACTAACCTCCCACCCCTTTCCCTCAACCCCTGAGAAAGCAGGGGGCAGCACCCTTGCCCTCTTCCAGGGTCCCTGTCAGCCAGCGCCCCAGGCCCGCCTAGGGATGGAGAGGCCTAGTGGCTGCCTTGTGTAGTAGGCCGGCCCTGTTGTTAGAAAGCTCTTCTTCCTTCTATGGAACTGAATCTGCCTTGCTGTAACTATTCTCTCCCTCAGCACAGGTTGATACACAGAGAGACTGGTGCTGAGGAGGAACATAGGGACTTACATATGAGGACATTTAATGCTTTATCTCAGCAACACAGTGATGACGGGTCTGCTTCTGGGGGCTCCGTAGAGCTCGACCAGTCCCTTGACCAGAACACGGATCAGTGGAAAACTGTGTGATAGGGTCGCATACGCAAGGGGCCTAGTACCTGGGCACAGGGTAATACTCAAGGCTTTGCCCTCCTGTCCTTTTGGCTCCAAAGATGTGGTCCCCACGACTGGGCAGGCCGCCCCCTGCATGTGGTCTTCCTACAGCATGTGTGGGGGTGGGGGGCCCGAACCCTCAGCATTACAGGGTGGCTCCTTTTAGCCGCTGTATCCCAATGATGGCTCCGTCAAGGTGAAGGGCAGCCGAATCATTCTAGGGGCTTTTTTTTTTTCACATTCCGGGGGCCAAGGCAACTTGCCCTTGTCCTGTATTTGTGTGTTGATTGTTGACATGATTGGGAACCTGGGTTCCGTCAGTTTTCAGTCTTTCTGAGATGCATTGCCTCTCAGCTCACATCAGTATTTTTGTTCAAGTCACTGATGAAAATTTAGAACTGGGTCAGGCTGCGGTAAGGGCCTCGTGGCCCACCGCTGGATGCCACACTCCAGCCGACATGAAGCCATCGATCCATTTCCTTTGAAGCCACCTCTTTGAGGAGTGAAGCCCAAGCATGGGTGACTTTGCTCATGGTGGCCCTCCTTGGCTCTTGCTTGGTCTCCGCCCCCTCTTGCCCTTTTCCTCTGCCTGGCCTGCAACATTCATGCGGGTTTGCCACCCAGGCGCTCTTGAACTCTTCATGTCCTCTTTGCCCAAAGCCAGCATCTGTCCTGCCAGACGGTGGGTTGGTGGAGGCCCTAGAGGAGGAGCAGGTTGTGGATGGAGCTAGAAGAGGGAAGGAGAAGCTGGGGGGTGGGGAGCCTGAGGCCTGGAGAAGCAGGAGAAGGACTGAGCTAGGGGTGGGGGTGGGGAGGGGGAGGGAAGGATGGAGGGAGCCAAGGCCAGGAAGGCTGACTCTAAGAGGCCCTTTTGGTTCCCAAGGCCAGGGTGCCAGGACGCCTGGTTCACCCCTGACCCTGGGATTTTGTGTGGGAAGCTCTTTCTCCACACCTCCCTTTGTGTTCCTTGCCCCTCCTCCTCTGAGGGAATTTGCATTCGTCCCCGCCAATGGCTAGCTCTCGGCCTGTGGTCAGCCTGATATTTGCATGGAGACTTCCTCATCCCGGGGCCAGGGGGACGAGGGGCAGCTCCCTCCTCATTGTGGGGTGGGGGTGGGGGGGCTCTGGTCTGTCCCTGAGTGGTGGAATGGGGTGAACCCCCCAGGTGCTGCTTCTGGACAAGGCAAGAGTGAGATGGGGCTGGACAGACTGGCCCCTCCCTTCTCTCCCCATCCCTGCGGTTGGAAAATGCCCCCTCCCCTGGTCCCTGGGCTGAGGAAACCTCACACCCTCACTTCTCACTCTCTCCCCAGAAGGAGTTTTGTGTTTTTTTCCATCACGTGGTTTCCTGTGGGGCTGGGCATTGTGGGGCTACAGTTTCCTCCTGGGAAGGGGGTGTGCTTCGGGGAAAGGTCCTAGTTCTGCTTTCTGCCCTTCTGAGCCCCTCTGAGCCCCAGCCTCATCTGTAGTGATGTCAACCTGGGCACCTCAGAGTCCCCCAAACCGTTTTTTTCCCCCTGCAGGGTTGTCTGTCTTCCCTGCTACCCAGGGGGAGTTGTCCCCATCATGACTCCCTTTTGACTCCCCATCTCCATTGCTCTCTGTGGTTCGGCCTCAGTGTTTCTCTTGGTCTCCCTCCTCTTTCCCTAGAGCAGCCCTGGCTTTCCTGGGACCCTTCCTCAGTTTCTCCCCTACAGCTGCTCTGGATATGGCCTGCCTGTCTGTCTCTGTCTTATGCTCTCAGAGGCGGGCCTGGTTAGAACTCCCAAGGCTTCCCTATCAGCCCAGGGCCTTGGGCCAGTGTATGATCGCCCAGCTTCAGGTTCCTCATCTGTACAATGGGATGGTACCTACCTCTCAGCATTTTGAGAACTATGGACCTAAATATGGTGGTGGATTTGAGGGGCACGTGGCTGTATCAGTTGGAGGAGTGTGCCACTCTTAATCTTGGGGTTGTAAGTTTGAGCCCCAAGCTGGGTGTAGAGATGACTTTAAGAACATCTTTAAAAAAAATATGGTGGTGGATTTGAAAGCATCTAGCACAGTGCCTGGCATATCATAGTTACTCGATTTCCCTGTCCCTCTCTGCAAGCGTCTCTGCTCAGCACCTGCCCCTTGGCTTACGTGTCCCTTTCCCCGATGTTGCCTTTTCTAGGTGGTACCATGGTCACATGTCTGGGGGGCAGGCAGAGACACTGCTGCAGGCCAAGGGTGAGCCCTGGACATTTCTGGTGCGTGAGAGTCTCAGCCAGCCTGGAGATTTTGTGCTGTCCGTGCTCAGCGACCAGCCCAAGGCTGGCCCAGGCTCCCCGCTCAGAGTCACTCATATCAAGGTCATGTGTGAGGTAAGGCAGCCAAGCCCACCGGGGCTCCCGTCTATGCCCAACGCAGGGGCGGTGGGGTGGATCAGCCTGGGCTTTGGTCTAAGGCTGGGGGTCTAGGGAGGGAGACTCGGGTCGTGCCGAATGGCCTGACTTGGCATCCCTCAGGGTGGACGCTACACCGTGGGTGGTTCAGAGACCTTTGACAGCCTCACAGACCTGGTGGAGCATTTCAAGAAGACAGGGATCGAGGAGGCCTCGGGTGCATTCGTCTACCTGCGGCAGGTGAGAGGGCTGGGCCTGGCTGCCTCCTTCCTTTTCCTGAGCCATCCCTCAGACACGGGAGCTTCTGGGATCTTGAGGCACTGACTTCTTGCCCATCCCTGCCCAGCCATACTATGCCACTCGGGTGAATGCAGCTGACATTGAGAATCGGGTCTTGGAACTCAACAAGAAGCAGGAGTCGGAGGACACAGCCAAAGCCGGCTTCTGGGAGGAGTTTGAGGTGCGTGGTGGGGACCATCAGATCGACCCTGTCCCCTCTCTCCCCACCCCTTACATTGGTCTGCCCCATCTTATCTCCGGGCGCCGATGCCCCTCCAGGGGCCGGTACTCTATTTCCTCCTCTTACCCCTCAGAGTCTGCAGAAGCAGGAGGTAAAGAACTTGCACCAGCGTCTGGAAGGGCAGCGGCCAGAGAATAAGAGCAAGAACCGTTACAAGAACATTCTCCCGTGTGAGCACCCTACCCCCAGGCAGCCTCCATCCCTCCCCCTTCCCACCCAGGAGACTCCCCTTCCCTGAGCCAACCTCTCCCTATCTCATAGGGTCTCCACCCCCAGCTCAAGGAGGGTCCACCTCCTCACCCATGCAAGGGAGCCTCCCCTCCTCCAGAAAGCCTCTGCCCCTCCCAGTGGAGTCTCCCTGCACCCCACGTCCTCCTTCCTCTGAAACCTTCATCCCCCACTCCCCGTGCAGATCCTCCACCCCTGCCTACCCACAGTGCTCCAAGAGCCTCCTGGCTTCTGAGACAAGAATGGCCTGAGAGCTTAGGAAGGGTCTGCCCCAGGGGCTGGTGAGTGCCCGGCTGACCCAGGCCCATCTTGTTTCCTCCCCGCCCACTCCCAGTTGACCATACCCGAGTGATCCTGCAGGGACGCGACAGTAACATCCCTGGGTCCGACTACATCAACGCCAACTACGTCAAGGTTGGTGGCACCTGCTCATCAAGGGAGGAGAGGCTGGGCCCTGGGGATTCCCCATCTCAGGGGGGTACTGGATCCAGAGCCGCGTAGGCACAGTGGACAAGTTAGGTGGTGAGGGGGGTGGGGGTGCAGGGGCTCACAGTCCTGGGGTGCAGCTCTCTACACTTGCTTCCAGAACCAGCTGCTAGGCCCCGATGAGAACACTAAGACCTACATTGCCAGCCAGGGCTGCCTAGAGGCCACAGTCAACGACTTCTGGCAGATGGCATGGCAGGAGAACACCCGCGTCATCGTCATGACCACCCGAGAGGTGGAGAAAGGCCGGGTAAGGCCAAGTCCGTGCTGCCCCCTGACCCCCACAGCCCTTCTCCCCAGGACTTGCCACCCACCACCATGAAACCAAAGAGACTCCAGATGCCAGGGCAGAAAGGAACCTCAGAGGGCAAGGTCCAACCCTTGTTGGGAAACCGAGGCACAGAGACTGTCTCGGGTACACACTGCCTCCCCGATCTCTGCTTCCAACCTGGGGCTCTCCTGACCACCAGACCCAGGTTTTATTTTTTTATTTTTATTTTTTAAAAGATTTTATTTAGGGGCACCTGGATGGCTCAGTCGGTTAAGCATCTGCCTTCGGCTCAGGTCATGATCCCAGGGTCCTGGGATGGAGCCCCGCATCAGGCTCCTTGCTCAGCAGTGAGCCTGCTTCTCCCTTTCCCTCTGCTCTCCCCGCCCCTCATGCGCTCTCTCTCTCTAATGAATGAATGAAACACATTTCAATGTGTTTGAATAAATGAATTCTCTAAATTTTTTGAATAAATATGAATAAATGAATGAATGATGAATAAATAAATGAATGCATAAATGAATGAATAATAAAATGAATAAATAAATGAATAAATAAAATCTCTAAAAATTTAGAGTAATAAATTTATAATAATTTAATTTATATAATTTATATAATTTATATATATTTTATATATATTATATATTAAATTTATATAATTTAATATAATAAATAAATAATAAATAAAAATTTAGAATAAATGAATAAATTTTATTTATTCATATGATTTATTTGTTCATTTGATAGAGAGAAAGAGAAAGCATGTGAGCAGGGGCAAGGGGGCGTTGGGGTAGGGACAGAGGGAGAGGGATAAGCAGACTCCCCCACTCAGCGGGGAGCCTGATGCGATGCAGGGCTCCATCTGATCCCAGGATCCTGAGTTCATAACCTGAGCCGAAGTCACTCAACTGACTGAGCCACCCAGGCGCCCCCAGACCCAGGTTTTAAATGGGCTTTCTTCCTTAAAGTGTCTCAGAGCAACATGCCTTCTGCCCCTCCCTGACCTGTCCCCATCCTCACAACAGCCCTCCTGTCCTCTCCACCTCATAAATCTCTCTGGAGTGTGCCCCTCACCCTCACCCCACCGCCCAGCCGGTCTCCCTCCCTGTAGGCTGCCCCCAACTACAGCACGTCTGCACTGGAGTCAGAGGGGTCCCTCTCAAAGCACACACACTGCATCGAGTCGCTCCCTCTCTGAGAATCTTTCAGTGGCTCCCAGTTGTCGTCAGGATCAAGTCACACTCTAAGACCCGGCACTCAAGGCATGGTGGCTCCCCGCAACACTGCGTGCCTCCGGTTCCCACGCCTTGGCCTGAGCGCACTTTCTGCTAGGAAATGACTTACTCTCTCTGCCTGCCAGACTCCTTGTTTCTGAAGCCCCAGCCCAAATGCTGCCTCCTCTGTGAAGCCACCTCTGATTTCCTCCCTAATCTGGAGGGCGGAGCAGTCTCTCCCTCTCTCCCGGGCCCCGGAGCGGCTCAGTTTTCCCTGCTCGCCTGTCTCTGTGAACTGCTAGAGGCACGGGCGCAGACGCACAGGCTGCGTCTTCGTCGTGTTTGTAACGCAGCCTGGTCTGCACAAGTTCAGGTGCAAAGTGTGCACCAGCCAGTGTTTACTGAGTGAACTGTAAGGTTGAGCGGCTTGTCAGGTCTCACCACCTGTTGGTGGCTGAGCCAGGACCGGACCCGCCTTGGATTCTCGGCCAGTTCATCCATTCATCCAATAAATGCTGACTGGGCCGGCACTGGGCACGCAGGACCTCGAAAAGGGCCTGGAACAGCCTGTGCGTTCTCGCTCCTCACCTCCACCGTCCCTTTGCAGAACAAGTGTGTCCCATATTGGCCGGAGGTGGGCACGCAGCGCGTCTACGGACCCTACGTGGTAACCAATTGCAGGGAACACGACACAGCGGAGCACAAGCTCCGTACCTTACAGGTCTCCCCGCTGGAGAATGTGAGTATCTTCCAGCCCTGCCTCGCTCCTGGGACCCCTGCTTGGATCTGTTCTCTTGCCCGGTGGGGTGGGGGATGGGACGACGTGTGGGGACAGAGGGCACTGGCCCTATGCACTCTGCCCAGGGGGACCTGGTTCGAGAGATCTGGCACTACCAGTACCTGAGCTGGCCTGACCATGGGGTCCCCAGTGAGCCTGGGGGTGTCCTCAGCTTCCTGGACCAGATCAACCAGCGGCAGGAAAGTCTGCCTCACGCGGGACCCATCATTGTGCATTGCAGGTGAGAACAACGACGATGTTGGCAGTAGTAATCAAAACAGTCGTCGGCTAGGAAATACTGTGCACTGAGTGCCATGTGCTCTCGTAAGCAATCATTTCCGTGTTCACGCATTCAGTGCTCCCCTGGATCCCAGCCACCTCCGGGATGGCTCCTGGATGACCCCAGACCCAAGGCGGACACTTAGCTTGAACCAACCCCGCTGATTGATCCTGTGCCTGGGGGGCAGGGGGTGGGGGCGGTTCTGTAGAGACTTCCCTGGATGTACCGTCTCCTCCAGCGGTGCCAAAGACAGATGAGCAGACAGGCCCAGAGACTTGCCAGCCAGTTCGTGGAAGAGTCTGCCCTGGTCACTCCTGTTTTCTCACACGGGCTTACTCGGCCTGTATTTCTTCTTGGGCCCTGGCACCTTCCATTTGGGGTCAGTGTGGCTCCCCATGTTTTCTTTTTCCATCTGTAGCCCTAGGGGTGCTTAGCCTTCTTCTCTCTCTCTCCCCCTTCCCAGCTAGTGAGCCCAGCTCAGCCTCCAGGGTGGAGTAGGGACGGGTGATGTCTTCCGGAGGGGCACGTGCATCACCAGCTCCACTGGAGAACCTCAGGTTCATGATCAGGAGCCCCTGTTCCTGCTAGGTGGCGAGGGGGCAGCCAGCAAGGAGGAGCGGGGGTCCCCTCAGTTCTGAGGGGCCGAGTCCTGTAGACGGGCCTACCCAGCTGGCCTGGTCTGGGTCGATGGGAGGCAGTGGGTGCAGGTTCCTGGACAGAGACCAGTAGGTTTAAACTCCAGCTCTTCTACTCACTGGCTGTGTGATCTCAGACAAATTACTTCACTTCTCAGACCCTCAGATTCCTCATCTGTAAATTCAGGATCTCCTCTGCTTGCTGTGAGGATTCGCTAAGACCCTGTGCCTGTGTCTGGAATGCAGTAATGCAGTTATCCCTCAAGAAATGGGAGCTGTTGATGGTTTAATAACACATCAGGCAGGGAATTGGGAAACAGGAGCCTGCTTCGTCCACTTCCCTTCCCACTCCCTCCAGTGACCCCAGGCTGAGGGCCTCACACGTCTTCCTTCTTCCCACCAGCAACGTTAGTCCTGGGGCAGGGCTGGGGGTGCTGAATCTGGAGGTGCCCCCCACCTGTCATCTAAGGGACTCTGCTCTGCCTCCAGGGGCAGGCCCATCGCTAAGAACGACCCTCCTGCTACTCCCCTTCTACTTCTTGAAATCCCCATGGCCTTTATTTAGATGTTACAGGAAGGAAGTGGGTAAGGGGGGGTTATTTTTGACAATCTGGGTTTGAAATTAGACAGTGCGACTCAGGCCACTAGCCTGGCGGCTCCGCCGAGGGGGCGGACTGGGATCTCTGAGGGATCCTGAGGTTCCCGGGACCTGTGGCCCCAGGGAGGTGACAGAGGGTGGAGAAAGAGGGGAGACCTCATGCCTCACAGCTCCTCCACACCTCCCCAGCGCCCTTTGTGCCCTGCTGCCTCAAAAGCTGCCCTTTCCCTGTCCTCAGGGTCTGAAGAAAACGGGAAACAAAGCCCTTTCGAAAGCTCTAAATAAAACTTTTGAAGGGCTGGGTGGTGGTGGGGGGTGGGGGGAGGTTTGGCAGGGAAGGCCTTGTTCAGGCCAAGGGTGTGGGAGAGGACAGGGGTGGGGGGGGAGGCCCAGAGTGCCTGGGGGGCAGGCAGGACACTGGTGGGACTGGGGGTCCTAGATCTTCCAGAGTAGGGAGCAGCCCCCAGCCAGCAATGAGGAGGCGAAGCAGGAAGTGGAGGAATGAGGTGCTGAGAAGGAAAGCTGGGGCGGCGCGGGGCGGGGGGGGGGCACTGGAGAGCCGGCCGCCCACAAATCCCTGGGCTGAAGCTGAGCGTGGGTGCAGAAGCCGGGCAGCTTCTGCCTCTGGCTAGCCTGCCCAGTGACCCCGGGCATGTTACCTCCTCTCGCTGGAGCCTCAGTTTCTTCCTGCCACTGTGCCGGAGCTGAACGCTGGGGCTCCCCCCTCCCGGTGCGGCGTGGCCTGGGCCTCTGATGGCGCCCCCTTCCCTCCGCAGCGCAGGCATTGGCCGCACGGGCACCATCATCGTCATCGACATGCTCATGGAGAGCATCTCCACCAAGGGTGAGGGTGACTCGTGGGGGACACAGGGCGGGGGGGGTTGGGTGAGCGGCCCCTCGGTGTCCACCTCTGCCTGGGCCGGGGGTCCAACTGCCATGCCTGCCCAGGGTTGGACTGTGACATCGACATCCAGAAGACGATCCAGATGGTGCGGGCGCAGCGCTCGGGCATGGTGCAGACCGAGGCGCAGTACAAGTTCATCTACGTGGCCATTGCCCAGTTCATCGAGACCACCAAGAAGAAGCTGGAGGTCATGCAGGTGTGTGCAGAGCCTGGCAGAGCGGTGGGGGGGGGTGGCGTGGGTATCACCGGGTCCGGCTGGGACCACTGCCCTCCCTCCACACCTCTGCCCACAGTCCCAGAAGGGCCGGGAGTCAGAGTACGGGAACATCACCTACCCCCCGGCCATGAAGAACGCCCATGCCAAGGCCTCCCGCACCTCTTCCAAGTGAGTGACCCCTGCCTGCCCCCCCCCCCCCCCCCCCCCCCCCCCCCCCCCCCCCCCCCCCCCCCGCCGCCTCCTCGGCCCGACCCTCCCTTTCCAGAGACCACAGGTGCTGCCGTCAGTCAGGGAGACCTGGGTTCAAGTTCAAGCTTGGCTCTTCCTCCCTGTGTTCACAAGTATTTCCCGAGGGCCCTCTCCGTGGGGTCTGTGCTGGACACTGGTATTATTAATGTGTGAGATGGAGCCGCTGCCCGCAGGGAGCTTCTAGTCTAGGGAAAGGACAGTGACCCGGTCTCCTTGCTCCTGGCCTCGGTTCGTTCCCCTGTGAAATGGGGTGGGCCAGAGGGGGCTGCTGGTGCCAGGGCATTCCTGACCTGTGCCACCTGCCCACACTTGCCCACCCCACCTGCAGACACAAGGAGGATGTATATGAGAACTTGCACAGTAAGAACAAGAAGGAGGAGAAGATGAAGAAGCAGCGGTCGGCGGACAAGGAGAAGAGCAAGGGTTCCCTTAAGAGGAAGTGAGCCAGGGTACGGCCGCCCCAGCTCCGGGCTCCTCCTTGCCCTGCCCCCAGTGTTCCCTGGATCCAGTGCTTTCCCCTGGATGGAGGGGGTGGCAACAGCCTCACTCTGCCCTTCCCAGCCATTGCAGACCTCTCTAGCTCCGCTTCCCCGTTCCAGGCGCTCTCTTACTCTCGTACTCCCTTCTCTCTGCAGCCTCAGGCCTGATCCCTGCAGAGGCCTCCCGTGGACCAACCCACAGCCGGAACCTGGGAGCCCGCCCCATTCTATTGTAATTTAAATGGCTGCGTCCCTACTTCCCTCTTCCTGACCCTGTATATAGCCCAGCAAGGCCCCAGGCAGTGCCGGGGCCCTTTATTCTTGTAAATAAAGCCCTTAGGATCACTCTGTGTGTGTATGTGTGTGTGTGTGTGTGTGTGTGCTCGTGCGTGAGTGCATAAAAGCTCGGCCTTCAGTCAGAGGAGAGTGATCAAAGGTACAGTGCAGGGAATATAGTCAATGGTGTCGTGAGAGTTGGTGGTGACAGATGGCGGCCACACCTGCGGTGAGCGTAGCCTACTGTACGGACTTGTGGGATCACTATGTTGTACACCCGAAACTAATGTAACATTGTGCGTCAACTATACTACAATTAAAAAAAATATATATATATATAATAAAATGAAGGATGATCCTGACAGGGTGGTTGTGGAGATCACTGAGATAAGGGAGGAAGATTACAACTGGCAACAATAATTCATTACACACCGGTCATGTGTCAGGCACTGTTTCAAAGGCTACACATTCAATCTAGGTACCTGTGTGATGCCCATGTCACCGCGGGGGAAACTGAGGCACAGATAGACTACATGACTTGCTCACAGGCACAGAACTGTTGAGCAGCGAGGCTAGGATTTTAACTCAGGCCGCCTGGCTCCAGAGCACACAGTCCCGGAGATGCCCCTGGGGTCACCTTGAGGGGACACACCCGCACTCCTCTGGCGCTGACTTCCAGATCTAAGAGCTCCGGCCGCTCCCAGCCCCGGAAGCACAGGCCTGGCACCTAGCGCCGCCGCCGGCAGCCCCTCCCTCCCCGGGCTCCTGCGGGCTCAGGGTGGTGCGCCTCGCTCCTCCCTTCTCCGGGGCCGCCCTCGGGCTCCTGGCAGTTTTCTTTTTGTCCCCTCTTCCTTGCCCCGTGTCCAGGGTGAGCTAACCAGAGACTCCTTCCTTGGGTTACGGCTTTATCTGGACTGAGAAGCCCGTCTCCTGGAGCCTTTAGCCCGTGAGGGTCCCTGCTGCAGGAGAGGCTGAGGCGCGGGCTGACCCTTCGTGTCACTGAGCGCGTGCTTTGTTGCTGGGTGTCCACTGTGTCACGGGCACTGGAACAGTGCCGGGGGGCATGGTGTGCACACGACAGGTCCCGCCGTTGTGCAGCCAGGAGACAGAAACAGGCCACAAGCAGCAGATACGTACGGACAGGTGCTAGGAAGGACGCAAACAAAGGAGACAGAGAGAGAGAGAGGAGAGCTTGGATTGGGCCACACGAGAGGCCCTGGAGCCATCGCCCTCCTGGGGGCGGGTGGGTGGGGCATCACCTGTGGGCCCCGGGCTCCCCTCCCAGCGACGCCTAGAGCTGCACAAAAGAAAGGCGGGTCCCAGCCCTCTAACCACCCCAGGGCTAACTGCCTGTGGGCTGGGACTTGGACGCAGGGCATTGAGGTGGGTCCAGGAGCAGCTCTGCCCTGCGGGTGCACGGTCCCCCCGCCCCCCCCCAGCAGGTGGCCGTTTCTCCCCACCGGACCACTGCGAGGGCTGCTGGAGAGCGGCTCAGCCCTTTAATGGGTAGGGTCCGTGCTGGCCTCCTGGTGGGGTGGGCTCCCCAACACTAGGGCTGAGGACAAGGGAGGTACCCCGCCGGGCCCTGCCTGCCCTTCAACACGCAGGGTTGCCCAGCACAGGCTGGGGGCACAGCCCAGTCCCTGCCGAGCTGACCCCTCGCTGACCTCAGGGCTCTCTGGCCATGGGCAGGGTAGGAGGCCTCAGAGGAAGGGGCCGGCCAGGGCAGGAGTAGCTGTTGGGCCAGGCCAGGGAGGCAGGCAAAGGGGCCCAAAGGCAGCCCCTCTCTTTTCCCGCTGGACCCCAGGCTCCGAGTGTAGGCCCAGGGGGCCAAAGGAGGCGGGCCGGCGAGAAGGGACCTGTAGGAAGGGATGGGAGGCCTAGCGAGGTGGCCAGGCCTCAGAGGAGGTGCCTACGGCGGGCCCTGGGAGGGAAGGGGTTAAGGCAGTGGGGGGGCAGCCTATGGCAGGAGGACACACCTGTGCGCAGGGGCGGCGGGCGGGGCCCAGGTGAGGAGCCTGCGCTGGCAGGCGGGCGGAGAAGGAAGGAGGAAGAGTGGAGGCCGGGGGCAGGCGGGCTCTGGGCCTTTGAGTCCTGGACCCTGACTCCCCTTCCTCTCCTCGGCACTCACTCTGGGGGGGGGCAGGCGGCCCGGGGACAGGTAAAGGCCACTGGGAGGGGGATTCTGGGGCCTAGTCAGGGGCCACAGAGTGGGGCTGAGGGCCGATGAATTGGTGTTGGGGGGGCGGCGGGGGGCAGGGGCTCCGAGGCTGAGAACAGGTGGGCAGGGGGCTGCGGAAGACCTGCCTGGGTCTCGGTGGCTCCGCAGCTCAGGGTGGGGCTGGTGGCGGGCTACGGGGCTCACCCGGAAGTGTCCCCAGGGACTGGGGGTGGGGGGGTGGGGGGATGGGAGCCAGGCTTCTGCAGCCTCTCCACAGGGAGCCTGGGCCGGAGGTGGGCAGGCTGGGTGGGGGCCCCCGTCTTACCCAGCAGTGTTTGGGTGCTGGTTGGGAGTCTCTAATACTGCCGGGTAATGATGGAGGCCCCTGTCCCTGTGTCAGCGACATCTATCGCCTCAGGCCCCCCGGCCCCCTCCCGCAGGCTGCCGTCACTCTGCCGAACCTCCCCGCACACCGTGGAAGCCCCTTCATCTTGAGCGAAGGGTGCTGCAGAAGAGGTGGCTCTCGGTTGGCTGGCTGCCCACTGAAGGGACACAATGGCCCCGAGCCCCTCCCCCACCCCGGTGTGATTTGTCATCCGGTGGGTCCAGAACCCACAGCTAACCGTGAGCTTGGGAGTGGCTCACATACTCTCAGGAGACCTCGCCTGGCCGGCGGCCAGGGTCCCGGTAGCAGCTGGTCAGCTCCAGCCTGGAGCTGCGCGTCCGCCGGCTCTGGGTCCATCTTCCAGTGCAGTGTTGGATGGTCTAATCGTGAAGCTCCTAACACTGTCTGGTAAAGATGGCCCCCGGGCCGGCTCCCTCGGCAGCGACCTTCAGGGAGCCCCGAAGACCGTGGAGGCCTCCTGATGAACCACCTCTGACCTTTACCCCGCTGGGTGAGGGGGGGTACATCACTAGAAAAGGGGAACAACGGGGAGGAGACAAAATGGCTGCCCTGAGAGCCACCGCAGGATTTGGAAACACACTCGTTCGCCAGGTACCTCCATTCCCTTCCCGCCTTGGGAAGGCCAAAGAAGGAAAGTGTGCATAGGACCTCGTGGTGGACTGGTTCGGGTCACTTGGCCTGTCTTTTGTCTGATTGTCGATTTCATCGTAGGCTCCTAGCTCTTGAGGAGTGGGAAGCCGTACCTGCCCCATCTCCCTGTCCCTTTTATGACACTTACCTGCGGAGCAGGGGGCGTTAATCTACTTTTCTCCAACAATCTGAGAACTGGAAGACGAAGCCCAGTCCCTAACCCTGTAAGACTCCTCTCCTCCCCTATCATGTATTCTGTAATTCCTGTACTTACTTTTGCCTCCAGTGCTAATGGTTCCCAATGTTCCTTGTCTCCCCATAAAGACAAGGGATGGGGACATAGGGGCTGTGGTGTGATTCGGGCACAAGCAGTGGCTTCATTTCTCTGCTGCTTGAGTTGCGAGGGCTGTCTTGGGAAGGATGTGAGGCGGCCGTGTAGGGACTGAAGACGGGCACCTGCTCTGTTGGGGACCCAGGGGTGCTGGCGTGAAGAGCCTACCTCCGTAGGTAAAACCCTGTTCCACAAACGGCTTGGCTTCTCACATCTGGCGACTGAGAAATTTGAGTGTGGGTAGCCCCCGGCAAGGAACTTGATCCGCTGGGCTTCTGAACACAAAGTCCCTCGACAGGCGCAAATAGTTTCCCCCACAGCTACATGGAGCCTTGTTACCAAGGAAGCTGCTCGTGGTGGGGTCATCAGATTTTTTTGGTCTAGGTCAGCAAAGCCACAGCTGCTCCAGCCTTAAAAAAGGAAATGTTGGTGAATAAACGTTGGTGATGTGGTAGAAGTGGAGGGTGGAGTGAAAAGTGCAGCTGGGCCGCAGTATCCGAGGACCTGTTGCTCCCAGCTTGGGTCCTCTTTTGGATTTGACTCAGCTGGGCTTCCACGGTGAGCAGCCGGGCCCGGGCCCGCAACTCCTCCTCAACAGCCCTGGTCAGAATCTTTGCGCCCCCTGCTGGCAGATACGAAGAAAGGCCCAGGAGTGCGTGACCTGAACCTGCGCATGCGTGCCTCCCCTCACCCGGCTCAAACACGTGACGCAAAAAGACTTGAGTTTAAGTAATAAAAATTTATTGAGAATTCCTGGGATGGTGGTTATCGCCTCCCGACCTGGAGGGAGGAACCAACACTGTAGGCAATCACTCCGAAATCACACTGTCCCAACACCTCTGGCCGACACAGGGAGGAGCAAAATCATTCCCCAGAAAACTTGTCAGGCTTTGTTCATCCAAGAAGGGCTGGGAGGACAGATGCGGGAGGGACCATCACATGATACTGGGGGTGGGATGGGGGTGCGCTGGACCCCAAGCTGGCTCCTCAAAAACCAGGGGAGGAACAGATCCACTTCTTCTCTGGGAGTGGAGTTCCCGGTCACCAGGCTCATTTCTTAGCCTTGATGAGGCTGTCACTGTGGAAATGGGACAGACGGATGGCACTATTAGAGAACATAAATGTGAGAGGCAGGAGAACTCAGGCCACTCCCTCCTCCCCGAGTGAGGGGGCGTGTGTCATGAGGTGAGAATGGGGAGGCGGTGGGGAAAGAGGCAGGTACTGGGAGATGAGCTGCAAGACCCCAGAGAAACAAGGACGCGTCACCAACTTACCTGCCTCTGTGGATACCGGGTCACCGGATGAAGGGGAAGCACAGAAAGAGAAGAGAAATGCACAGGTCATTTGACAGTGTCAGGCCCCACCTGCTCTAAACCTGCCTTCGCTCCCAAGAGAAAAAGACAAATGGTTGGAAGCCAGGAATCTCGCTCTGAGAAGAGGCTGGTTCCCTTGGCCACGACCATTTCTCGTCTGTCCTTTCTAGCATCCTTCCATGCCCTCGAGCAGCAATTTTAAGGCTTCCGAGTACGAGTACAGAGTATCATCTTTCACTGCTTCTCAGTTAGGACCAAACCTCACAGCTCGAGTGCTTTTTACACGAATAATCCTATTTGATCCCACAAAACCAATCTTAGGAGAGTCAAGTTAGGGGCCGTCAACCACCCACGATTCTAACTTTGGTTCAGACAAACGGTGTCTTTCAAGCAACCAGACTCAAGTCCCATGCTCTCTGTGACACCCACCCCGCTGTGTAGGTCGTGTGTCTTACCGGGTGAAACTTTCATCCTGTAGGTTCAGGACGAGGTTGTCAGCAGTGAGATAGATACGGTTCTGTGATGTGGCAATCTACAGGGCCAGAAATAAACAACAGATGCTAGTATTCACATCTGGACCCTGACCTTGCAATTCTGTAACCACTGATGGAATACACTGGGTTAGGAACAGGCCTCTGGCAAAGAGCGAAGGCATGGTTTCTGCACTCAGACAAAGGCCCAGAGCAGCAAGCAACTGTGATGTATTAGCACCGTGACAGAGGCATGAAAAGGTCAGGGAGCCCACAGAAATCATGTTTGATGGAGGAAGCATGTTGGAGGAGACAGTTTGAGTAGAAACCGCTACAAACAAGATTCTAATCCCCTCACTTCAACATGTTTTCACTTAAAACAATTCCAGACTCATGGCCGCCTTGCGGGGAATGCTGGGCTCCCAGACTCACCGTCTTGGAGATGTTCTGGGCTGCCCGGATCTTGCGCAGTTTGATATAGCCAGGGTTCTTGCTCAGGGCTTCTCCAAGGTGAGCAGGTTGGGGTTAAGGGTTCACGCAAGATCCGGTCGCAACCCCTGGCCCCATCCTTACCACTGCAGCCCTTCTCTGGGCTGTCAGATCCAAGGTTGCGCTCAGACAGCTCGTGCCCAGTCCCACTTTGGCCCCCCACTGTGGGCCCCCCTGCAGGCAGCTGCCAGGAACTGGAGGCAGCAGAACTAGAGGCAAGGCCAGTGGTGCTATGGATCTGCCTTACAGTGAGGAGCCAGGCCTCGGGCACCCCACGAAGATTTCAGATCCCATTCAAAACCTCCACCCCCAGGGAGCCAAGGACGAGAGAGCACGGAGTCGCATTCGCCTTAGTGTCATCAGCCGGCCCAGGAGGGAGAAGGGGGAAGCAAAGTGCTCCAGGGGCTGGGCAGAGACCTCTCCTAGCAGAAGGATATCATTTTGGCGGCCTCAGCCTCACCCTCAGCCTGCACAATCTTCTGCCGCTGTTCCTGCTTTGCTTTTTCCACCAAAAACTGGGCCCGCTGGGCCTCCTGCTGAGCTGTGGTGGGAGAGAGTCAGGAGGTCACAGATGTGAGATGTCAGGGACCCCATTCTGCCTCCTGCATTCTCAGAAACCCTGGCCCTAGTCCTCTTGTAACTCACCCACTTGTTTGGCTTCCACAGCAGCTGTGTATTCTCGGCTAAAGCTGAGCTCTGTGATGGCCACATCATCCAGAATAAGGCTGAAGTCCTTGGCTCTCTCTGTCAGCTCCCGCCGGATCAACAAGGATACCTTGACAGGGAGGGTCAGGGAGAGGCAGATTGAAGGGACTGGAGAACTGGAAGGGAGGAGTTTTGCTGGGATCGTCTGAATACCAGATCACCAGAAAATGGCAGAAAACAACTCTTCCTTGGTTCCGCAGCTAGAACATCTGAGCTGGCAAGGACTTAGTCCAATCTTCCCAGCAGGTCACAGTGACCCCTCATCTCCCGCTCTCCCCAGCACAATATGTACCTCTAGACCTTGCTAGTGTTTTCTCTCATGCTTCTTACTGCTCAGAGCTCTTGAGCACCGGTCTCCACCCATTTCCCACAGTGGCCATTAGTACAGCTTTGAGGTGAAAAGGGATCTAGGGTCATGACCCTTTTCTAACAAGCTGCCCTTCCTCATACCCACTGCTCCAGGCCTAGGAGGGAAGTTGGGAAGCCATGTAGATGGTGACAGGTCAGACCTGGGCCCGCTGGGTGATCAGCTGTGAGGCATTGAACTTGGCCACCACACTCTTCAGCACCTCGTTGACAATGGACGGCAGCACTCGCTCCTCGTAGTCTAGCCCTAGACGCTGATACATGCTGGGAAGCTCCATGGCATTGGGTCGAGACAGCACTCGCAGGGAGATGTTCACCATCTGCAGGTCTGAGAGTGAGGTCAGCAGTGGCTGGACAAGGCCCCAGGGGCCTCATCTGGCCTTTTAGCCAAGCACCTTTCCCCAAGCTTTTTCTCCTCCACATGCTGCTCTCTACACCTGGTGCGGTGCTGTGCAGGGTGACAGGCCAAATGTGGCCTCTGCTGCTGTAAGGTCTTGTCGACCCGCCAGCTCTCCACCAGTAGAGCTGACCTCTCGTTTTGCTTCTGTACTGTGTTCAACCTCTACTGTAGGCTCTCTCATGCTGCATCATAATCACCCGCCTTCTTTACTAGACTGTATGGACTTGAGAACAAGGATCGCGTTTTATGAATCCTTTATTACCAGGGCCTACGATTCAGGGGATGTTAAGCCACTTGCACTAAATACGGTACAAGACAGTACATTACACGTGAGCTACCTGAACAAGTGTGTACATGCCTCTGTGTGTGTGTGTGTGTGTGTGAGAAAGGAGTCTGGAGAATCTCAAAGACGGCTTCTATGTATGGTTTGGCAAGGAACAGCTGCTCCAGTGAAAAGTGGGGCCAAGTTTCCCCAGGAGAGGGGACACTAGTGGATAGAATTAATCAAGCAGTTAAAAGAGAACAAGGCTTTACAAAAAGGCTTTGATCTAGTTAGTGAATAAGACAAAGGATAAACAGTACTCTCACTGAATTTACATTAACGGGGAGGGACCGTTTAGATAGATACGGGTGAACACACAGAATGTCCAGAATATACTGCTTTAACCTCAGAAGCAGATACTTTTATTATAGCTCTTCTGCAGATTTGGAAACCAAGGTCCAAGAAATGTGACGCTATCCTCTTCCCCTAGGATCTCCTGCCAGGCTCCTTTGCTTACTTTATGTAGCCACCTGCCAGGGACTACCAAGTGCCCAGACCTACCTTTGGAGCCTGTGGGGGAGGAAATTTTTCGGGGTCTGGCCCGAATGTCATAGATGATGGGGTACTGGAACCAGGGTATCCTGCAGGGGAGGGAACATGGACAGGTATTAGGAGACTGCAGTTTCACTAGTTTCGCCTGGTTTTTCCTCCCCACGTGTTTCTTGGCCTGCTCCACCTCTCAACGACCATGGACAAAGAGAAATTCTCTTCTCCCTCTGGAGAACAGTTTATGTGCTGCAGGGGTTTGGGGCAGCACCCAATGTCCAGGAGAAGTAAAGGGCAGCGCTGAGTCCTTTGAAGTCCTACTGCAGCCACTGGTGGGTTGGCTTTCAAGGGTGAAGGGTCAGGGTCAGTCCGCTCTGCCCGCCATTACCTGAAGTGAAGGCCTTCGGCCAGTATGGTGTCCTGCTGCACGCCACCGATCCGATTAAAGAAAATGGCTCTGTGCCCGCCTTCCACTGTGGGGAGAGGGGTGGGGATCAGGCCAAAACGCTGCTGAGAGTATGTACTAGCCTCTGGTGGGGCGGGGAGACGGGGTGGGTGTGCGCGGGGCTGCGGCGGGACCGGGCAGGGGATCTGGGGGGATGGGAGGAGTCCGGAGAGCGGGCAGAGGTTGCTCACCGGTGAACACGGATTCGCGGACGCCGTACGCCACGGCGCCGGCCCCCAGCAGCAGCTTCAGCGCCGTGCCCATGCCCCGGGGCCCGGAGGGCAGCCGTCCCGCTAAGTCCTTCAAGTTCTGGGCCATGTCCGATCCTGAGGCCGGCGGCACCAGAGGTCAGAAGCGGGTGCCGGCCCACCTCAACCCCACTCCAGTTCAGAGATCGCACCCTTCACACGAGGGTCCGGGGCCCGCGGTGCTCGCGGGAGAAAGGGCACCGGAAGTGCGCTCCCTTCTAAACCCTCCCCGGCGCCCACAGCGGACGCGAACTTCGCGCACAGGAAATACGCATTCGGAAGTTCCCGCCCCTTTCTGGAACTCGCCCTTCCAGAGAGGCTTCATTAGCGCGAGACTGCTAGCCATTGCCCTTTCCAAGTGCCCACTTTCAAAATGGCAGCCGGAAAGAAGCTTGAGATTAGGGGTAGGGCGGGTTTAATTTAAGGACCTTAGCGCAATTTCCGGTCCAGTGGCAAGATGGCTGCGCCCAGTGGCGGATTCCAACCTCGTGAACGGCGCGGTGGGGAGCAGGGAGAGGACTGGGATGCTGTGGCTCCCAAGCGGCCCCGACTCGGGGCGGGAAACAAGATCGGAGGGCGAAGGCTCATTGTGGTGCTGGAAGGGGCCAGTCTGGAGACAGTCAAGGTAGTTTGGGACGAGGAAGTGGAGAAATAGTAGATTGATAGGATGGGACCCCGAGGGGTGAGGGTGAGAGGCTCAAAGTGGCTGGGGAGGCAGAGAGAGGTGAAACATCCTTTTGGAGGAAGAGTGGCCTAGGTGATTGTCTCTTGGTTTAACATCCTGTCTTGGCATCAGTCGTTTTCTTCTGTCCTTCTTGAATCCTATTGCAGCTGTCCGGTTGTGGCTGCCAGTTGATTTACTAGGATTCTGTGATAAAGTCATCTAAGGGGGAGAGGAGGGGAGGGGAGATTTGTCCATGGGTCATCCCATATCCTAAGATAAGTTCTTGAGCAAAGGAGAAAGGTAGTTACTGCAGCTCAGTTTGCCCAAGCCTTTTGTCAGGACTTCTGTGTTTTATTTCGTTAACATGTCTCTGTTGTCACCCTCTTTTATATTACTATCCACTTCGAAACACTGGATCAGATTATCCTTTAATATTTTTAAATCTTTTTTTTTTTTTAACCATCATTCGGCTGTTTTCCTGAATAAATCCAGCAATTCCCTATTTTAAAACTGCAGTGTTCTCATTCTCTTTCTTGTTTCTCTTACCCTTTAGGCCTAAACTGACTGTCCAATGAGTAGGCCCAGAAGAAATAGCCCTGGTTTATAAGTCATACTTGGGTTTTTTTTTTTTTTTCATACTTGGGTTTTAATCTTGGTTTTTATACTTATTTTAAAGTGTGTGATTTTGATTGAGAAAACAAGTCCGCAGTTTGTAAAGTGGGGGTTAATACTTTGAAAGTGCTTTGAAAGTATTATTTTGATAGTAATGTATGCTGTGACTCTTTTCCATCTTTACTTCCTCAACCAGTTACTATACTAAGCTTGCAGTCTAGAAAGCACCCCCTTTTTCATTTTTCTTAGGTAATTGATATTTCTAACTTAACTATAGGATCTGATATTCATCCCTCACTTAATTGCTTGCTGTGTTTCCAGCCTATTAATTCTGAATGTCATGTAACCACTTTGTGTCTTCACGTGTTCCATGGGGATGATAGTACTTACCTTACTGGGTTGTTGAGGGGATAAAAGGAGGTAATATCAGTAAAGACTTTAGAATAATGTCTGTCATTTGGAATTACTACTATTCTTATTGATTCTAGGTTCTTTATTAAGAAGTTGAAAAGGGGGCACCAGTTGGTTAAGCATCTGACTCTTGATTTTGGCTTAGGTCATGATCTCAGGGTCATGAAATTGAGCCCCGCGTCTGGCTCTACGCTGAGCATGGAGCCTGCTTAAGATTCTCTCTCCCTCTGTCCCAGCCCCTCGTGCGCCTCACTCATACAGTCTATTAAAAAAAAGAAGTTGAAAAGGTCATGGTCAAATTAAAATTCTTAGAGCATGCTGGAAGAGTTTGGGTCAAATTGTCATTAATGGTGCTCTAGGGGTGACTGAATTCATAGCTAGCTGAAATCTGTCCTGTTTTCTTTTCCCTGTCTTGTGCTGGTATTGTTCTGACAGCCTCACTGAGCCTGCTCTCGCCCATTTATTCCTTATACTCCAGACTCATTGGCGCTTCGTTAAGCTCTTTGGAAGCACTAAGTTCTCTGATATCTTAAGGCCATTACACATAATGTTTTCTAATGGAAGCTCCCTTTACTCAGCTCTTTGCTTCATTAATTCCTACTTAATGTTCATTTACTTAAAAATTACTGAGTTTTATTATTGCTGCTCAATCTTCAGTTATCAGTTTAAGTATTATTTCCTTATAGAAGTGACTCCCTTCCTGGTATAAATCAGGACTTCCTGTTATAATCCTTTAATGAACCAGATGGTTCACTTTTCTTTCATAATGTTCATCAAAATTTGGTTGTGGTTTCATGTGGTTGTTTACCGTTTGTCTCTTCCACTAGAAGGCTCCCCCATGAGGGCAGGCAATAAGGTTTTAAAAATTCTTAGTATCTCCAATACCTGTTACAGAAAATGAATACATACAGTATTCATTCTCTGATTATTCTAGTTAGTGGTTTTCAAGCTTATTAACCACAAACCACAATAAAAAAAATTACATTGTGAGCAAGTACACACAGGCAACTATAAAATACCAAAAGTTTCATAAACCATTACCTACCATGACTATATGTAAAGTACTCTGTTTTCATCTCTATTTCATTAAAAAAACAAAACTCCTAGTTATAACTAATGGGTAGAAACTAGATTGTTCTATTCAAGAAGTTCTTTTTCTTCGATATCGAAGAGTGTCCCATGGAGGTGGTGTTTCTTGGTCCTTTGTTCTTTTCCTGTGCTTACTCTGACATTTTTGTCATTTCAATTAGTTAGTTTCAAAATCTACATACCTCTTTCCCCTAATTTTGTGGAGTTATCCATCTCAAGTTGCCAGACATACAAATGTTCTATTGATACACAGAAACATAGCCTTTCAAATCCGGTATTTATATTTAATGGCATGTTTTTAAGACTTTTTATTGACCATTTTAATGCTCCTTATGACTCCAAATTGCAATTTTTTTTTTAGCTGCTATAGATGTATCAGGCCAGATTTTTAGTATCACACTTCTAGCTGGTGACTTTTCTAGTATACAGAGTTGCCAGGATAATATCCCTTGCTCAGTCATGCCCCTGTTATTCCAGGATTATTTCTGGCTTTGTGCTTAATACTTGAGGAACCTACAGTTTACAAAGCAGTTTCATATACAACCACTGTTCAATATACCTTTTTTTTTTTTTTTTTTTAAAGAGAGAGTGCGCATGCACCCATTGGGAGGGAAGGAGAGAAAGAGGGAGATTATGACTTGAGCCAAAATCAAGAGTTGGATGCTTGACTGAGCCACTCAGGTGCCCCTCAATATACATCTTCTTTATCCATTCATCTATCAAGGGACACTTGGGTTGCTTCTAAATCTTGGCTATTGTAAATACAACGCTGTAATAAACATACAGGGCTGCATAGATCTTTTCAAATTAGTATTTTCGTTTTCTTTGGGTAAATATGGGTAGTAGAAGTACTGGATTGTATGGTATTTATATTTTTAATTTTTTGAGGAACCTCCATACTGTTTTCCACAGTGGCTGCACCAGTTTACATTCCCACCAACAGTGCACTACGGTTCCCTTTTCTCCACATCCTCGCCAACATTTAGTTCTTATCTTTGATACTAGCCATTCTGGCTGGTGAGGTGGTATCTCATTGTGGTTTTGATTTGCATTTCCCTGATGAGTGATGTTGAGCATCTTTTCATGTGTCTGTTGGCCATCTGTAGGTCTTCCTTGGAAAAATGTCTCCTTAGGTCCTCTGCCTATTTTTTAACCATTGTTTGGTTTTTTGGTGCTGAGTTATGTAAGCTCTTTATATATTTTGGATATTAACCCCTTATCAGACAGATCATTTGCAAATACCTTTTCCCATTCACAAGGTTGCCTTTTTGTTTTGTTGGTTTCCTTTGTCGTGCAGAAGTTTAGATCATGTGATATCACAGGCTGTGTCCTTTCGTTTTCTCTCTAAGATCAGTTATGGTGGGAGGGGCGAAAGGGTCAGTGGCCACAGAGTAGCCTCTGAAGAGCTTGATGGGTCCCATCCCCAGGGTTTCTGATTCAGAAGATCTGGAGCAGACCTGAGAATCTGACTGTCTAACAAGTTTCCAGATGATGATTAAGATGATGCTGATTTGGGGACCACACTTTGAGAACCACTAGTCTAGGTAAAGGAAGGTTATCTTGCTCTCTGTCATGTTCCCTGTTCTTTAGGTAGGGAAGACATATGAGCTACTCAACTGTGACAAGCACAAGTCTGTGTTGTTGAAGAATGGACGGGACCCTGGGGAAGTGAGACCAGACATAGCTCACCAGGTAACTCCAGGGACAGAGCTTGCAACCCCCTGAGCCTTTGGGCAGAAGATCAGGCAGCTGCATGCTGCTTCTCTTCAGTCTGAACTGTGCCTTGGTTTCTGCCTCCCTCAGAGTTTACTGATGCTGATGGACAGTCCCCTGAACCGAGCTGGCTTGCTACAGGTTTATATCCACACACAGAAGAATGTGCTGATTGAAGTAAACCCCCAGACTCGAATTCCCAGAACCTTTGACCGCTTTTGTGGCCTCATGGGTGAGATCTTTAGGACTTAAAGTTCAGAATGAACTCGGCAGTAGTGAAGAAGGGAGGAAGAGGACATGGGATAAATGAAATGTGAACTTTTTAAGTGGGGGGAGTGGGGAACATGTTTGATACCAGAAAAAGGGCTCTTCACTATCTTCCCAGGTGCGTGGGTAAGACCCGCATGGGTTCCTGGCTGAGTGAAAAAGGGAGAGGGAACTCACTGTCATCCAGCTAGTCAGCTGCTCGTTCGGAACATTTTAGCACCGCAGTGTGGATTTAAAGGACACATGGAGCCCACCTTAACTGTGGGTTTTTCTGGTTAGATTTCTGGGCAGAAGAAATGGGGTCACCACCAAGCTCTGAACTTTCTCTCCCCTCCCCCCCAGTTCAGCTTTTACACAAACTCAGTGTTCGAGCAGCTGATGGCCCCCAAAAGCTCTTGAAGGTGACGTATTGGCACCCACTGGTTGGAGGTAGGGTTCTGAGATTGTTTCTGGGGCTGATTCCCCCCACCGCATTCTTTCTTTAGGTAATTAAGAATCCAGTGTCAGATCACTTCCCGGTTGGATGTATGAAGATTGGCACATCTTTTTCCATCCCATTCGTCAGCGATGTACGAGAGTTGGTGCCCAGCAGTGACCCTATTGTTTTTGTGGTGGGGGCCTTTGCCCATGGCCAGGTAAGGTCTGGGCTCAACTCCTGGGTTCTCTGTAGAGCCGAGGCTTAGAATTCTAAGAATACCTGGCATTTTTTGATGACCTTGGGCAATAGCAGGTGAGAACAAAGCTGCAAGACCATGTCCTGCCCCAGGCTATATATTTTGAAGCCCGCTGGCATGTATATGTGACAGTGGAAAAGTTAGGACCTTCTTATCCTTTGTACAAATTCGGTATTAAGTAGCTCTGTGAAATACTAGCTCAGCCGTGTTTTTCCTGCCCCAAAGAAGGGCTTCACCTGTTAGAGAGTGACAGCCAGCTGACAGAACTCCTTCTCTCTTTTAGGTCAGTGTGGAGTATACAGAGAAGATGGTGTCCATCAGCAACTACCCCCTCTCTGCAGCCCTCACCTGTGCAAAACTCACCACAGCCTTTGAAGAAGTCTGGGGGGTCATCTGACAGTAGCACCTCGTTCTGGGACAGAGACTGTGGCCATCCCTCGACCCCGCTGTCAGCTCACTGCTCGGAGGGGACCTTCTTGCACCAAGACTGCGGGGGCTTGGGGAAGCAAGGCTGTACGTTTGCTATTTGTTTATCCTATAAATACTGTTCTTGCAAACCTGGTGGTTCTTTGAGGATTTCTAAACTGAGCAGTTATCTAGTGGTGTAAACTGGTTGCTGTCCTCAGACTTCAGGAAAAGAGGTGAGGTTACGGTGTTTGCAGTCTGGTTCAGAGCTTTGCAGGAAGGCTTGGATGCCAAGCTTCTGGGCGGGGCAGGGAGTGAGCCCTGCTTGTTTCCACTATGGCGAGCCCAGAGAACTGTCTGTAAGAAAGCAGTCAGGAAGGCTAGCAGTGAAAAACTGAACAAAGAGAAGTGATTTTATCTGGTACGGTTCCAAGGTAGAAAAAGTGGAGCAGGTGGGGCCTGGTACCCTCCCCTCCCCCCCATGGGGGGGGTGGTGGTAGCGGCACATATACAATCATAGTAAATTGGCAGAAGAAAAGCACAACAGATTCCTGGCTAGAGGGGGAGAGATAAGGCAACGTGCATGGGGGAGCCCAGAGGGGAGACATGGGCCCTCTACTCCTCCCACGAGAGTTTCCCCTTTGGCCCCAGATGAACACTTGGCTGGCAGCAGAGGCACGGCTAGGAGTACCATGTCTTCCCCACTCCCTGGCTTCTACGTTCTCTGTGCTCTGAGGCGAAAGAGTGCTGTGGAAAGGGATACAAGTCGTTTCTGCACCAGCCCTGCTCTAGGCCACCTGCAAGAGAAGAGACTTGATTGGCAGGCCGGTCAGAGTCCCTCCTTCTAGTCCCTGGTCTGTAGCCCTTCCAGCTTCTTCCTGGCAAACCCAAGTTCGGGTAAGTCCGTGCCCCACACTGGGGTTTCCTAGAAGCCAGGCTACCTTGAGATTCACTCCAGATGTCCCATACTGCCTGCCTCCCATCTCCAATCTAGTGCTCTGTCACTTGGTAGTTCAGCTTAGCTACAGGGATATTTACTTACCAGGGAAATAGATTATCCCATTTTCTTTAACTTTTCTTTCCTTGGCACCATTGCTTTGTGAACATAAGGCAATATGAAGAGTAGGCTCAAGAAGAAGACGTGGCCAAGAAAATAGATGGATTTATACACCTGTGGGGGAGATAAAGGCCAATGAGGTAGACACAAGGCAGGGACTATCCCTTACCGCCAGAGGTTTCAGCGACCCCTCCTCCCTCCCCCCCGCAATCCTTGCCCAAAGGCCCTCGCTTACCTTAAACCATTTGTCCCATGTGAAGAGACAGAAGGCAGTCATTGAGTAACCCATGAAGAGCCAGTGGATGGTCTGCTGCATCAAATAGTAGAAGGGTTGT
Organism: Phoca vitulina; assembly: GCF_004348235.1. Classification (NCBI taxonomy): domain Eukaryota; kingdom Metazoa; phylum Chordata; class Mammalia; order Carnivora; family Phocidae; genus Phoca; species Phoca vitulina. Next base: position 7,808,477 of record NW_022589762.1, read on the forward strand.
AGGACAGTAATGGAAGCCAGGTTGCTCAGGGTTGGGCTCTCCTGAATTAGGCTGGCAGCCTGCGGAGCGAGGGGAGAGGTCATCAGTGTCTTGCCCCTTCTCCTAGTCCCCGTTCACCCACCACCCTTCAGGCCTACCTGTTTCTCCACAATAACAATGAGGAATTCCATCTGGAAGCAGATCAGGTATCCTGAGTGTAGTCCGTGCCAGAGGGCCAGGAAGAACAGTGAGAGTCCCTGGGATAGTTCTTTATTTCCAAGGAACTTGAGTCGTTTGAAGAAGTAACTAGAGAAAAGGGTGGGTGGGGATGAGCCTCAGACCAGTCTGCGCACCACCACCACCTTGCCTCTGGCTTCCCAGCGCCCCGAGGCGTGCAGTGGTGGTGGCTGGCTCCCGCTTGGGGCCACCCGGGTAAGGGAGGCAGTGCCATCGGATTAGCTTTACAGATGAAAGAAGGTGAAGTTATAGCTCAGTTCAGAGACAGAAAACAGGCCTCAAGCTTAGCTGGGTGAGCGTGGGCAAGCCACTCTGTCAATAGCTGCCTCGGGCAGGGGTGAGGAGGACAGAACAGCTCCCGTGCCGCTCAAACTCGTGCACGGGGAACATAAAACCAGTGGGTGGCAGAACTGGGATTAAAACTCAAGGCACTTCTTAGGGCACCTGGGTGGCTCAGTCGGTTGAGCGTCTGACTTCTGATTTCAGCTCAGGTCATGATCTCAGGGCCGTGAGATCAAGCCCTGCAGGGGCTCTGCGCTGGGCACAGAGCCTGTGTAAGATTCTCTCTCTCTTTCTGCCCCTCCCCATCCCCCCTCGCTCTCTCCCTCTCTAAAAAACGAACGAAACTCAAGGCACTTCTGGGTCTTGCTTGTGTCTTGCAAATATGACAGGAATGGGTTTTGGGGGGATGGGAGCGGGGACAAAACTAAGTGTGGGTGGGTGTGAGGATGACTGGAGGTTCTACCCAAAGTGGGGAAAGACAGACAGTACGTGTGTGCCCTCAAATCTGGGAAAGCAGCGGAAGGAAGCAGCTAGGGCCCAGACGTCCCCTCCAGCAGCTTACCGGGCCACCCAGACATTGGTGTTGATGTTGAATGAGGCGATGGTGCCACTGAAGCGGGGGGTTGTTTCAAAGAGCCACACCTTCACGTTGGCACAGGCATCCCACTTGGCCTTTCCACGTTCATCGAACGCGTTGAAGCCTAGCCCCGTCAGAATGCACACTCCTTCCTGAGGGAAGGAGCCACTCTGTGAGCCTTCCAGCTATGCTCCTCCCCACCACGCCCCACGGCTTGTTGCACGAGGCCCCGGGTTCATCTTTTCTACTTACGGTAACCAGCCAGCAGGTGACATATTTGTACAGCACGAACTTGCCCCAGAGCAGCATGTACACGCAGCGGAACCAGAAAGGGTGGTTCTTGAGAGAAGAGAGAAGAGAGAACGGCCAGACGTTAGGGGTACTACCTGGGCAAGGCAAATTTCCCTTAATGCTCTTCCTTTGCAAACGCGTGGCTGACCACTGCGCGTCCACCTGGCGGCCTGCTGGCTTAGCCCTTCGAACAGGCTAAGAGGAGTACGCAGGGAACCCAGCGAACAGCCAGTCACCTTTTTCTTTGGAGAGTCCCAGAAACAGCCTTGTCCCTAATTCCTCTAAAGCCCCGAGCATTCAGGACACCAAGTACTGAGGGACGCTGAGATATCCACGGTCAATGTTAATTTAAGAGGCAAACCTACCCAGAGCGCGTAGGGAACTGCTGCAAGCCTTTCAGCTGGGCAGGAGCAAAAGCCAGCATTTCCCCCTCCCTTGGGTTTTGAATTCCCTAGAAGCCCCCAATCTATCAAGAGAAGAAAACAGGCTGGAGAGGACTGGAAGCTACGAGGCTCCAAGGAGTCCCTGGCTGCGATAAACCAAGCTAGGAGCTGCTCCCACGGGAGGTAAGGGGTGCTAAACGTGCACCTGGCACAGCCCTGTGCCCGCGAAGGTCGTTCAGTGCTGGCTGATGAACATGTCCCGGCCCGGCTGGCATGGACACCAACTCGCCCAGATCTAGAGCAAAACCAACATGCATTTGTCGATGGTATGACCCACTTCTTGGCTATCTACAGGGATCCTGGCCTGTCCGTTTCTAGCTCTGATGCAGCCAGGCTGCTGCAGCATTAGTCACCACTCACTTCATAGTCTTCAGTGAGGAGATAGTCTTCTGTGATGTGGGGGCTAAGCAGAGTGTAGCCCACTAGGTAGACAAGGCCCAGACTCAGCCGCCTGAGAGCAGGTATGGTGCTGGAAAGGAACAAGCAGGGTCACAACGGGCAGAGGCTTTTCCCTTCACCCGCTGACCTTAAATTATGGAGAGAAGTGTTTCAGAGTGTGCAGGGTGAGGAGCTCTCGGTGCAAAGCCGATATTCGGCAGCTCTACGTGGCTGGCTTTGAGGAGTGGTGAGCGCAGCACCCCACGAGTCCCGGGGAAGGGCAGGGCGGTGGGGGGGAACAGCATGCACGAGCCTGTGGCGCGTCCCCTCGGGGGTGCTATGGATCGGGCGGCCTCGCCGGCACTCTCCGGCCACACTGGGGCTGAAAGGCCAGTGCGGAGGGCAGGAGGATGACCGAGTCTCAATCTGCTCTTTCCTACCCTGGCTGAATTGACGCTCAAACACAGGCCAGGCAACTTCTCAGGAAAGGGATTTTTTTCCGGTAAGTTTTTCTACTGTGAGATATATATATATATATATATATATATATATATATATATATTTATTTAACAGTCTTCTTCCTTTTTTTTTTTTTTGGTAAAGGCAGGGACGTGACTGTTCAGGCAAAATCCTGTGGCATAAAAGTGAATTTTTATGTTTGCACTACGGGGTCAGAATGGATCTAAGCTGAAAAGGGCCCGCTAGCCGCCAGCAGCAGGTCCGGTGCCCATTATGACAGTCCGGTCCCTGCCGTGGCACAGGCCTGTGAGCCAGGGCCACGCTGCAGAACGCGGCCGGGGCTGGCCTTCAGGAAGTCACTTAGAAGTGGCTTTGTACTGGGTGAGACACCCATACAGAGGTCTTGACCAAGAGGGGCATTTACCTGTTTGGTATCTTCCCTGGTATGTCAGTCAGCTGTCCCTGCACCAGCTTCATGTAGTGGTTCATTGAGAACTGGGGCCCTACCAAGAAGGCCCCATAGAAGTAGGAGAAACCAGCAACTTCCAGCAGGGAAGGGACACCCTGTATGGCGTATTTCTGTTGCTCAGAGGACAAGGAATTCTATGCCGAGAAGAGAACGAATGGTTCAGGATAGCCTTGCATCTCCCCCCAAGAACCAGTTTGCGTGTTCCCCACCCTTGTGCCCCACGGAACCGGGCTTGTTCAGATAGCCGTCTCTTAACCATGAGAGACGATGGACTCTGAGAAACAAACTGAGGGTTCTAGAGGGGAGGGGCATGGGGGATGGGTTAGCCTGGTGATGGGTGTTAAAGAGGGCACGTTCGGCATGGAGCACTGGGTGTTATACGCAAACAATGAATCATGGAACACTACATCAAAAACTAATGATGTGATGTATGGTGACTAACATAACATAAAAAAAAAAAGATAGCCGTCTCTTTGAGGGCACGATATGGAGAAAAGGAGTTGCTTCACATGGAAATGAGGATGTGCGGGGGTAACTTAGCAACAGTGGGCTGCTGCTTTTCCAAATGCCAGGCTGGCACTGATCTCTGGACTTTGGGCACGAGCTGGATCCGGGGAAATTAGATTTGTTGATCCTTGCTCAGTGCTCTCTGAAACAGAACTCACACAGGCTGGGCATGGGCGAGAGGCTCTGCCCTGGCATCTGGGTGCAGTCTTTTGGTAGCAACAGCCTTTCTCCTTCCCTCTGGTTACATTCCTTAACCTCTCTGCAGAGGAATGGGTACTTACCTGATCCTTCCCTCCGTCAAAGTAGTCAACAGCCAAACCTGAGCAGAGAGAGAAGGCATGGGTAGAACAGAGGGAGGGCACTGAGGACGTGGCCTGTGGACTGAGCGTAGCCAGGAGCGGACCAGGGGGAACACGGTTGGACGGGGAGGAGCCTAGGTGTAAAAGGGGAAGGCAGCGAGCCAGCACTCACCAATCAGCTTCAAGGTCAGGACACAATGCGGCATTGTCCACTTGATATCGTAGGTGCCAGTGGCTGTGTAATAATAGCCGGCAAGAAGGTAGACCTGGGGGGTGGGGAGAGAATTTACTCTACCACCTGCTAGGGTTTCTTTATTTTCTCCCTGCTCTGAAATCCACCGTATTCTTTCATTTTTCCTTTCTCCTGGTCTCCTCCTTAAAGGCTTTTAAGTTCCTATAAATGGAAGAAACTGAATTCGTAGAGAGGAAGAGACTTGCTCAAGGCTTCTCGGCAGAATGAGGGCTAAACGGGGAATTCAGAGCTTAGAGTTGGTAGCTCATTCCAAGCTGACTTCCTGTCTTGCCTTTAAGCGACACCCCTCATGGCCAGCTAACTGGGCTAATCAGAGAACCCGAGTGGCCCAGGCCTGTGCAAAGGGGGTTAGCTGGCACCCCTCCCTGGAGGCAGGTAAAATATCACCACTGCCATCTGCAGATGAGACACCTGGCGCCCGTGAAAAGTGACCTACCCGAAGTTGGGCTGCGGAAGTGATGCTGGGAGAAAGGACTAGAAACTGGATCTCTTAGTTCCCTTTTGCTGTGCCACACAGTCCCTGACGTCCCCCCACCCCTGAAGTGCTGTCGGCTGTGGTCTGAGCTGCCTGCCGAGGGAGCGGCGCGGTTACCATCTGGAAGCAGAAGGTAGTGAGGACAGCAGTGATGGTGCGGCCCATGAGTCGGAGGATGAGGAACTGAAGCACAATGCATAGCAGGGAGTGGTAGACCTGATGTCCTGGAGGCAGAGGGGAGAGCACAGTTTAGCTTGTGGTTGTTGGGGGTTTTTTTGTTTTTGTTTTTTGCATTTCCACCCTTCCTGAAACTTCTAAACACAAGGAGAATTAAATTTAAAGAAGAAACTTTGGTGTGAGGATTTTTTCTTCGAAAAGAGACTCATGTTTCGGAGAGAGGGAAGGAAATGAATTGTATAAGTATAAGGGACTGTCGGGGAGTTACGGCATTTCTGAATGTCTGAGCTAAAGGGATGCTCCTGACGAAGGCTGCTTGCATCTGTCATCCGCTGACAGCCCCAGCAGAGAAAATGATGGGGTCAGGCCGAGGTAACAGCTCTCAAAATATTATCTGGGAGAGGAATGTACATAAGAGGAAAATTAAGCTCTGTTCCTGCGCATACAAACCCTCTTTTTGCAAGCAGAGCACTGTACTTCCCTAGCCATCAGATTCTCTCCAGAAATTCTGTTCAAGTCTGCTCCTTCCCAGGTTCCCTCCAATCGCGGCGCCACTGCTGAGTTCACTTACCAAAGTTAAAATAAGCGATTGAGAGGCCTGTAAAGGTGTGGAAGAGATGGATGAGGTAGCTGTCCTTGAAGAAAAGGTAACGCCGAAAAAACACAGCCAAGGGGTAACCTAGAGGGGAGAAAAATCAGTAAGAGGGTTACCCATGCCGGATGCCCTCCTGGTTTTGTCTTGGAAGTTTAGCTGGCATGAAATGCAGCCCAGAGTGGAAAATCTGTATATTATGCGGACGTTGGCAAAGATAACAGCATCCCCAAGAATCAGAAGTCTCTTTGCAAATACAAATTTAAAACTGAAGAAAGGAGTTTTATATGGAGTCAATATAAAACTGGGTCCTCAGACTAGGTGTCCCTTATAGCCTATTAAATATTGCTAGGAATTTTCTCTTGCGTTTTTCCAAATGATTCAAGGAATTAAGAGTGCCCAACTATGCCCGGGGACATTCTTTTACACCTTTATGATCTGATGTCATCACCTGTCCTGTTAGCAGAGTAAGATCAGCTTATGAAGAGGACAAATGTAAATTCATATCCGGCTGTAAAGTCGGATTCCTGCCTGCATATACAGTTGCATACTCCTCACATACTGAGGTCTGGGCATCAACTGTGTTATGAATCCATGTGAATATCCTGGAAAAATGTCATCTAAAGCTGTGATTCCCAGCACGGTCCCAGGGCCATGACTGAACTACAAGGGGTATCTCAGGCTGGGCCATAAATGGGCGAAAGGCGGCTTGCTGAATTAAAAAGGGTCAGTAACATTTGGTATTCCTCAACTACAATGAGCACGTTCCGAGGTTTTACTACACGTTCACAGTCAGTGTTAGCAAGCAGTCTGGCTCATGTGCTCGGCAACGCTCCTACAACAGTCGTGTGTGTGCAAAGAACTGGAATCCCCGCGTCTTTCTGGAAGGACACTTCACCTATCCTACCACTGCGTAATTAGTGTTCTTGAGTTGCTCATGGTTTACAGTTGCTGCAATTCTTGCCGTCAAATTATAGATTGCAGCTTATTTTTCATGGGCAATATGGTGGTGAGCTTGGTTAACTCTGCAACGCTCAGAAAAGTGTTACACACAGAGAAAATGCTCAATTATTTATCAAGTGAATAACAAGATGGATAACTGTGTTATATATTGGCCTATGTCCTGCTAGTCTGTTTTCCCATACTTTTTTCTTTTAACTTACCAACACAGCCTGGGTACTTACATATCCTGTTTTTTTTTTTTTTTTCACGTAAGAGTGTATCAACTATTTGATCTCCTTGGTGCCAGGATCTGCTGATTTTCTTGGATTGCTGTTCTCATCGTGGGCTAGGCTCTTTATCAAATTTACAGCTTCCTGCAAGTAGTTAATTTTACAGATACCCTGTGCATCACTGGCTCATTCATTCGACACGTTTGTTAAAAGCCTACTGTATGCCAGGTACTCTATTTATAGAGCATTTGATGAGGGAGGAGGTGGCATGTAACAGTTTCTTTTCTCGCTAGCTGAGATGACGGGATATAGGATTACTAGCTCAAGGGACAGGGAGACATCTATGACCCTTTCACAGTCAGATGAATGAGCAAAGAAATAGGATTGAGTCTCATTACACATCACATGGGCGGAAATTTGGCAGGGACAGAGCACCAGGTTAGCAGCAAGTTTTGCTAAGAACCAGAGCCAGGTACTAGAAAGCATATAGAATAAGGTCTGATTGCCTTAAATCTTTTGCTTTTTATTTTATTTTAGAGATTTTATTTCTTTATTTGAGAGAGAGAGAGAGCGTGCACGCAAAGGGGGAGGGGGAGAGGGAGAAGCAGACTCTTTGCTGAGCAGGGAACCTGACGACATGGGGCTCCATCCCAGGACTCTGAGATCATGACCTGAGCCGAAGGCAGACGCTTGACCGACTGAGCCACTCAGGCGCCCTGCTTTTTAATATTTTAGGAACAGGGGCATAAATGAATAGAAGCAATAAATAGGGCAGATCTCAGGATGCCTGCCTGGGTGGCTCAGTCGGTTAAGCGTCTGCCTTCGGCTCAGGTCATGGTCCCAGGGTCCTGGGATCGAGTCTCACATTGGGCTCCTTGCTCAGTTGGGAGCCTGTTTCTCCCTCTGCCTGCAGCTCCCCCTGTTTGTGCTCTCTCTCTCCCTGACAAATAAATAAAATCTTAAAAAAAATAAATAGGGTAGATCTTAAATATCTAAAGTACTGATAAATAAGTTCTAGATAGCCAAGAGTTTACCTTTAGGCATGAAGACCTTTAACCAATTGGAAGCCCTAAAACCATTTCGAATGCTTGAAATTAAAAAACAAAACAAACAAACAAAAAACAACATACATTACCCTGCTTCCTGAAGTTGAATGTAATTTAATATTTTCTTGGTGATCTGGGCCATAATTACTCTAGAGTACCGTCATGACCTATTGAGGTGTATAAAACTGTTTGCTCTCAACCTCGTAGGCCCTCCACTGTCCTGCATTCTGAGTTCTTGTATCCATTTCTTAGAGCTTTTATGCCCCTTTCCTGGCTACTCGGATCAGGAGTCACTTCTTGAGCTTTTTCTGTGTGCCTGCCAAGGATAGTTCCTTTCCCTATTTCTAATTTACCGTAGGCCTTAGAAACCATAACTATGTTTTAAAGGTGTAGAAAAAAAGATGTAAGAGCAAGAGTCTTGGGTGCTATCCTTACAGACACAGTGCATAGGCCTAGTGACATCTGTCCTGGCCACTCATGCCCTTTTCTCCTGTTTTCAGGTATATGTGGGGGGTGTGGTGGGGGCTGCTGAGTTCCACGCAGGTTAAGTGAAGTGTTAGTGCACACTAGTAAACACAGAAGAAGATGGAGCAGTTGGTAGGAAAATAACAACGCAGCAGGCCAGGTTACCAAAAACACTGAGATCATCACAGAGAACAGCGAAGCCCAGAATGAAGCCGCAGAGAGGAAGAAGGAACTGTGGGGGGCGAGTTGCTGGGACAACCCAGAGCTGATTTTGAGTGTGTAAACATCAAATCTTGCTCTTGGCTGCCACTCAGCTCTGCGGGCTTCGGAGCCAGGCTGCCCTGCAGGTATGTGCTGTTTTGGGGAGGGTGTTGTCCTACAAGCTGTTTCTGAGTCTTAAGGCTTTTTCATGGGAGCCAATGCTTAATATAATGGCTGTAGTCACCTGAAGAATCTTTAAAAGCCAACAGAAGCACCTCCTCTCACTCACCCACCGGAGAGTCTGATTCGGTAGGTCTGAGGGATGGTGATGTGCAGCCAGGGTTAAGAAACAATGCTTTACTGGGCGCCTGGGTGGCTCAGTTGGTTAAGCGACTGCCTTCGGCTCAGGTCATGATCCTGGGGTCCAGGGATCGAGTCCCGCATCAGGCTCCCTGCTGAGCAGGGAGTCTGCTTCTCCCTCTGACCCTCCCCCCTCTCATGTGCTCTCTCTCATTCTCTCTCTCAAATAAATAAATAAAATCTAAAAAAAAAAAAAAAAAAAAGAAACAATGCTTTACTAAAAATCCTAAGGCAAGGCAGCGGTCCGTACTAGGTCCTGAGAATAAAATTCTGAGCTTTTTCTTTTTTTTTTTTTTTTTTAAAGATTTATTTATTTATTTATTTGAGAGAGAATGAGAGACAGAGAGCATGAGAGGGAGGAGGGTCAGAGGGAGAAGCAGACTCCCCGCTGAACAGGGAGCCCGATGCGGGACTCGATCCCGGGACTCCAGGATCATGACCTGAGCCGAAGGCAGTCGCTTAACCAACTGAGCCACCCAGGCGCCCGAATTCTGAGCTTTTTCACTGGGGGTTATGGTCTTCCTTTAATAGCACCAAACAAGCAGAGGTTTGTTTTATAAACACTTTTTTTTTTTAAGATTTTGTCAGAGAGAGTGACCAAGCGAGAGCACAAGCAGGGGGAGAGGCAGAGGGAGAGGGAGAAGCAGACTCCCTGCTGAGCAGGGAGCCCGATGCAGGACTTGATCCCAGGACCCTGGGATCATGACCTGAGCCGAAGGCAGATGCTTAACTCACTGAGCCACCCAGGCGTCCCGTTTTATAAACAAATTATAGCTTCATGCAACTAGTTAATTTTCTAGATATCCTGTGGATCACTGGCTCATTCATTCCTTTGATGAATGTTATTCAACGCCCACTGATTCCAGGTACCCTGTTTATGAAACATAAGAACTTGCTTGGCTATACTGTAACCGTTTCTTCTTTTTTGATTATTTTTTTAAAGGGTGGGGGGCCTTCAGAAACTTATTAGCAGATACAGGATGAGATCTAACATAAACACTAAACCTGAGGATCCCCTACTAGAATGGGAACGTTCCAACAGCAAAAACTAGGGCATTCAAAACACTGTGAACCTCAAAGCACACTGAATTGGGTCCTCCTGAGAGGTTCAGGGAGTCACGAAGTATCCAGCTACATTCTCCAGTCAGTCACTGCATGTTTACTGGGGTCCAAGTGCCAGCTGAGTCAGAAACCAGGATCTGTCACAACTGAGATTGCTCATGGAACTCCTTATTTTCTGTATAATAATTGTGAAATTACTTATCAATCCCACAGGTTCTGAAGTTTCATTTGAAGAAACAGAAATGAGCTGTTTACATTACAGTCTGATAGATTTCTTTGACCTTTCAACCCATATAGCTATTTCTGGACTCTGGAGGACTAGGATATGACCCCGTTTGATCAGGCAGTGGTTCATAGGACCCCGGTGAAAAGAAAATAGAGCATTTTTGCCAAGTGTGCGGGAGAAAATAGGATTAGACAGAACTGCTATGTGTTGGCTTAGTCTGATAATAATACCAGTTTTGTCAAAAAAGACAACTACCTCAAACATCATGCGAAGCGTTGACATAACATCCATAGCACACCGCAGGGGTGTTTAAACGTTTTGGTCTTGGGACCACTTTAGACTCTTTTTTTTTTTTTTAAAGATTTTATTTATTTATTTGACAGAGACAGAGATAGCGAGAGCAGGAACACAAGCAGCGGGAGTGGGAGAGGGAGAGCAGGCTTCCCGCCGAGGAGGGAGCCCGATGTGGGACTCGATCCCAGGACCCTGGGATCATGACCTGAGCCGAAGGCAGACGCTTAACGACTGAGCCACCCAGGCGCCCACCACTTTAGACTCTTAAAACTAACTGAGGACGACCTCGAACGACATTTGTCAGTGTGGATACTATCTATCAATATCTCTTGTGTTAGAAAACAAAACTAAGAAAAACGTAAAGTATTTCATTGCCAATTCATTCAAAAACAGTAAACTGATGACATAATATATAAATAACATGCTTTTAATGAAAACAACTCTTATTTTCCAAAACAAACAAATAAAGCCATTTAATGAGAAGAATGGCACTGTTTTACATTTTTACAAATTTCTGGCCTTTGTCTGGCTCAATAGAAGATAGCTGGGTTCTCAAATCTGCTTCTGCATTTAGTCTGTTAATATGTTGTTTTGGTTAAAACATATGAAGAAAACCTGGCTTCACAGATATACAGTTGGAAAGAGAATCTTAATAGCCTTTTCACATCATTTTGAATACTATTCTTTGATACTATACCCAAACTGGACAAGTAAGTAGTTTCTTAAAGGTTAAGTTGCAATATGGGTTCTGCAACCATATCAGTGAACTTTCCATGTGTTATGTTAAAATCCACTGGCCTCTCATGTGCTTTGAATGAATCTTTTACCCAGGCGTGATTTTTGTTAACACCATGCATTGGTCATTTGGAAAATACTCGTTCACTGATTTAGGCAGATCTTCCAAATATTGACCTGTGTCAGAATACGATACCAAAAAAATCCTATTTCTTAATATCACCACTGATTTCCAGCAGCAAAGTCTTCATATATTGGGAAGTTGTCAAGCTCCTGGTGACGGATACAACTTCCCCCAAACTCAAATTTTCACTTGAAAGCCTGAATTTTAGTACTGACAACAAATACTGTCAGTTGTTTTCCTTAAAGTGACAGACTCACTTTGTACATTTTCAAGAAACTATCTGCCAAATGCCCAAGTCTCAACAACCACGGTTGGCCTGTCAGTCATTCTTTCAAGTAAAAATGGTGTTCAACGAAAAAAAGAAGCTGTTCATTCACCATGCAGCTCAAGCACAGCACAAGAGCTTTGCCTCCAGACAGCCTCTGCCCTTCAGGATGTAGGAGGAGTGCTTTGTGCAGACTTCTCGATTCTTCAGAGTATTAAAAAGATGTGGGACACCTGGGTGGCTCAGTCGTTAAGCGTCCGCCTTCGGCTCAGGTCATGATCTCAGGGTCCTGGGATCGAGCTCTACATCGGGCTCCCTGCTTGGCGGGGAGCCTGCTTCTCCCTCTCCCTCTACTGTCCCCCCTACTTGTGCTCTCTCTGTCAAATAAATAAATAAAATCTTTACAAAAAAAAAAAAGGACGTGTACTCAAGGGCTGAGATTTAATAAAATTCATAATGTTTATGCTTCACCAAGGACCTTCTCTTTTTTTTTTTGAAGATTTATTTATTTGAGAGAGAGAGAGAGAGAGAGCGCATGAGCAGGAGGAGCAGCAGAGGGAGAGGGAGAAGCAGACTCCCCGCTGAGCAGGGAGCCTGAGGTGGGGCTCGATCCCAGGACCCTGAGATCATGACCTGAGCCAAAGGCAGACGCTTAACAGACTGAGCCTCCCAGGCGCCCCCATCAAGGACATTCTTAAGTGAACCTGGCCCTCTTTGGGGGGAGGGGGGCTGAGAGTGTGCAGCACTGAAGAACACAAGGACTGCGAGTGCAGCCTGGTATCCCTGCCCTGACTCACGCTAGGGCACCAGCAGTCACCCACACTGCTTTTGTACCATCAGAGCAAAGGTCAATGCAGCAAACCTAGAGATTCATGGACTACAATTGGGGAACTGCTGAACTGCTGACATATGGAATGATGTTTTCGCTTCATCTTCCTTCTTATAATGCCCAAATCCAGGCCTTGGCTTCCTCCCTGCTTTACTCACCCGCCCCGCCCTCCTGTATTTTTTTTTTTTTCCTATTGAGGTATAATTCACATACCATAGAATGCACCATTTCAAAGTGTAGAATTCAGTGGTGTTTGGTATATTCACAAGGTTGTGCAATCATCCCACTATCTAATTCCAGAACATTTCTGGCTCCCCAAAAGAAACCGCATACCTGTTACCAAGTCACTCTCCATTCGCTCCTGTCCCTAGACCCTGGGAGCCACCGGGGTTACTTTCTGTCTGTATGGACTGTCTATTCTGGGGACTGCATATAAATGGAGTCATATAATATGTGGACTTTTAGGTCCGGCCTTTTTCACTTAGCATAATGTTTTCAAGGTTCATTTATGTTGTAGCACATATCAATACTTCATTTAAAATTTTTCTTTTATTTTAGTATAGTTGACACACAATGTTCTATTAGTTTCAGGTGTACAACATAGTGATTCAACTCCTCTCTATGTTAAGATATGCTCCCAGTGCCTTACTCTTTCTTTATGGCTGAATAATAGTCCTTTGTATGGATATACCATATTTTACTTAACCTTTCAATAGCTGATGGACATTTGGGTTGTTTCCACTTCTTGGGTATTACTGAATAATGCTGCTATGGAACATTCGTGTCCAAGTTTATGTGTGAACATACATTTTCTGTTCTCTCAGGTATATACCTAAGAGTGGGTCTCTCAGTCCTCTTACTCTCTAACCCTGCACTTCTCTCAGTTGGTGGTGTAGACCTGTTTTTTAAATTTCCCATCTGTTGTGGGCCAATACTTTTGTAAAATACAAGTCACAGGCTACAAAAGTTCCTAAATGTTTGCTCTCACTTTCTGGCCTTGCTCTGACTGGCAAGAGGTGGCGGGTACAATCTGAATAGATCGCATCGATGACCCATCTTTCTTCTTCTCCTTCACTGACGCCTTTTCTCTGGTTCCTAAATATGGCTATCTCCAGGATTCGGCGTTGACCCTCCACCGTGCTCGCTACTCTGCCTCTTTGGAAACCACATCTAATGTCCTGTACCTTAATAGGATCTTCATGCCAAAGACAAACACATCTTCATCTTTAATCCTAGCTTCTCAAGTTTCAGTTCCATATTTCCTACTTCCTGGAGGGGCATTCTTAGTTTGGTATCTCATACCATCTCTGTCTTTACGAAAACATGACTTTCCCCCTGCTCAGCCTTCTCTTGGCTTCTTTTTTTTATTTATGGGGCTCCCATTCTCCAGGTCACATAACCACATTCAAAAGCCTGAAGGTGTCTTTGCCTCCTCCCTGTCCTTGGTTCCCTGGACATCCCTCCTTTCCAATGGTTCTCGCCACGGTCGTGTACTTTGCTCTCTGTGCTCCGTTTGCAGGTAAGGCCTTCAAGCGCTCGGCCCTTGAGCTCCTGCTGTGACCTCCCACCTGATCTCTCCTGCAGCCTCAGGCTGCCAGCCACCCTCCACCAGAGCACTCTTCCTTCAACTCCTGCTCAAATGACTACTCACCAGAGGACCAGCACCTAAGCCCGAGACTCAACGTCTATCTTCTAAACCACATTTCTAGTTAGAGCTTCCATTTCTCTGCTGCAACTAAACCCGATCTGCTAGTTTTTACCCAAACATGTCTTACGTCTTTTGTCTCTAGACCTTAGCTCATGCCAATCCCTTTGCGTGGAACACCTCCGACCACTCCTCTACCAAGTGAAATCCTACCCGTTCTCGGAAACCCAGATCAAGTGCTTCCTTCTGTAAGGCTACCTCAGACCACAGTGAACTCATGACCCGTGTATTAAGGATTCATGCCTTAAATACATGGCACTTAGGACTAAGACTCGTTTGGTAAATCATTATATACTAGAATATGCCACTCCGTACGTTTTTATTTTATACTACAATTTTTATATGTTCAATCCCTTTTCCTCAAGGCCTCCTGTGTCTTTGGATCTCCCATAGCACACTATCCTGTACACTTGACTTTTGTTTGATCAGCAACAGTAATGGACACTTAGTAGCTGTTTGACCTCGAGCATCAGTTTCCTCATCTGTAAAATGGGGGATAGCACCTGCCTCAATGAGTTGTTTCTAAGGACTAAAGAAGCCAAAGTATATAAAGTAGTTAGCACAGTGCTAACTAAATATTGTAGGTGGTCATAGACTTATACAAACACACATTCACACAGAGTGGGAGGGAGGGAAACGGGGCAACCTTTGTTTTCCAAACACCTCCTTTCACCTCCCCGCTAATGGCCTTTCTCCCCTTTATATCCTCAGACCCCTACCACTCTCCTTAGCTCATATTTCTCGTTTAAAAAAAAAAAGTTAGTGGGAAGAAAAGCAGGCCTTTTCTGAGAAATTCTGGGGCAAATGGATATCAGAGCTTCTGAATCTAATCTTCATTCCATGTGACAACCAAATGACTAAGGGGTTTCCTTTCTATCTGCATTTCAAAAGAAGATTCATAGCATATTTACTTTATAAAGATACTGATTTTGGCTTGCCAAGAGCACTTCTTCCAAAATGCAATGTACTGTTGAATTAAGGCGCTGGATGCTTGGAAGAACACGGACTTTGGAGTTAAGACAGAGCTCAGTTTGAATCCCCGTTCTGCTACTTACTAGCTGTCACCTCAGGCTGGTTGATCTTTAACCTCGTTGTCCTCAGTTTCTGTTAACCTTTTCGTTCCTCAGTAAAACAAGTATCTAGCTTAGGGTTTGTATATTAAGCCTGGTACATACCAGAAGCTCAGTAAACGGGAGACTGCCCCATGCCTGCTTTAGCAGTGAAGGGCCCAGCGATCCCGTCACAGTTGCACTCTCGTAAATACCATCCATTTGCCGAAGTCTCCCAAATTTTCGTCTTCGGCCTAGACCTGTCACCTGGACCCCACACTGGTATGGACTAATCAACACTTCGAGAAGGCGCATGCCTAAACAGATACCTCAAATTCAACAGGCACTGCTGACTTACCTTCCTCACTAAAGCTACTCCTCTCCTGGCCTGCCCCATTTCAGCAAACGGCAACTTAGCCTTCGTTCCCTTAGGACTGAAACCTGCAACCTTGCCTCGGTTCTTGACCTGCCCCCCTTCCCACCTCAACGCAATCAGTCCACAAATCCTGTCTGTTCTCCTTGAGAGTAAACCCAGAATCTGACCACCTCTTCCCCTGGTCCAAGCCAACACCATCTCTGGCCTGTGTTATTATAGTTTGCTGCCTGACTAACCTCTTGCCTCTATCATAACACAGCACCCATAGGGCTTCTACTATAACGTAAGTCAGATCAGCTCATTTCTCTGCTCAAAACCCTCGGAAGGCCTCCAATCTCACTGAGCAAAAGCCAAAATCCACCCAGAACCTACAGGATCTGTTTGCCCTTCCCAGCCCGAGCTTCCTCTGACTCATCTCCACCACTCTGCCCCAGCCAAAGCTCTCCCTTCTGGGTAGTCAGGCAGGCCCGGCCCCAGAGCCTTCACGTTAATAGGTTCCTCGCCCGAAATGCTCTTTGCACAGATAACCTCAAGTCACTCAGGTCTTTACTAAAATGTCACCTTATCAGTGAGGCCTTCCCTGACCTTCTTATCTAAAATTGCACGCTTCTCCCCCAACCCTCACCTGCCACCAACACATACTTCCTGTTCTCTGCTTTACTTTTCTTTTTTCTCCCTTAGCACTTATTACTCTTTTACACACTATGTATTTTATTTATTTATCAGTCTTTGGAAGTAGGGATTTTTGTCTATTTTTTCCCCTGCTGTACCCCAGGGCCTAGCACAAATCCTGGTACAGAAAAGGTCTCAAAAATATGTGCTGAATGGGTGAGAGAATGAAAGAATGAATGAGAGAATACTTTATTCTCTAGGCAGTCAATAAAATATTTATCAAACATCCATTATGTGGTCAGCACTGCATTAGGCAAAAGGGGATGTTGCAGAATCGAAAGAGATATTTTTTAACTCTTAAGGAGCTTTTTAGAGAGAGAGAAAAGAGCTATCAAACACTGATGTTCTGTAAGTGCTAACTGCATGCCAACGCTGTAGAAGTTAGAAAGGAGAGAGATCAATAATGACCAGAGCAGCACGACGAATAAAGTTAAGGAAAGAGCACTCCGCTGGAGGAGAGTAATGTAAAGACACAGAGGTAGGAAAGAGCCTGGAAGAGTCACTTCAAGAGGGGCTAACTACAAGAGGGGTAATATAGCGTAACAGAGCGGACAGGAAGCTTTGGAAAACCCAGCAGAGTCTGAAACTGACACAATAGGAAAAAAAAATCAATAGGATTGACTGGATGTGGGGAGTGACGGAAAAGGACACATTAAAGAGTGAGCCACTGTGATGGTCTTCAAGACTTTTGCTCGAACGGCCCCTAAAATATGAAAAACTCTATATCCCCTGTCATATTTTTAAGTTGCCATCTGTCATTTATAAGCTTAAACAAGAGCAAATGATGTGTTTTTTATAAGTCCGTTGAAGCTGTGCTCTAAGTACACATGGAAAATGTCTGCCAATGGCAGGCTAATCAGCTCCATCAGACTTCCTTTCTGTCAAAAGATGTCTAAGCTCATTTTTAAGTTCCAGTGAACATGTTAATATATCCCCCTCAGAACAACCATCTCATTTCTGAATTCTAGTTTTAAGATGGATAGATATGGTTGCCACGAATTTGTCACCTAGATATAACTATACTTAAAAAAAATAGTCAAGGGGCGCCTGGGTGGCTCAGTCGGTTAAGCGTCTGCCTTCGGCTCAGGTCATGGTCCCAGGGTTCTGGGATTGAGGCCCACATCGGGCTCCCTGCTCAGGGGGGAGTATGCTTCTCCCTCTCCCTCCACTGCTCCGCCTGCTTGTTCTCTCTCTCAAGTAAATAAAAATCTTAAAAAAAAAAAAATTAAAAAAAAAGGGGGCTGCTCCTCTTTGCTTTACTTTTGTGGCATCCTGTGAAATTTTTATACCCTGGGGCAACCCACCATGACTTTTTCCCCCTTATCTAAGGGCTAAAGGGTGACTTTTAGGGAGTTGGGAAAGGAGAACCTTTGGAGCAGACAGTCTCGAGCATATCCGTTGTAGACAAGAGTACATATGGAAGCTGCAAATCTGGAAACTGATTCCTTATCCATGCCCATGTATCCCCTGGAAAGTCTCTGTGTACCCCTAGAGTACATGTACCCCAACACGAAGACTCCTGACTTTGAGGTTTCCCTTCTCGGAGGTTAAGAAGAAGGTGGTGCCACTGACAGACACAAAGACTGGAGTGGCGAGCTGGCTCTGGTGGTGCCGCTGCTGGTAAAGATCCAGGAAAAAAGCTAAGCTCTCCCAGGGATAGGCCGCAAAAGGGCGGGCAGGCCCAGGGCTGAGTCTTGGAAAATGCCTGTAATTCACGGGAGTGCGAGCAAAAGAAACTGAGATAAAACAGGAAAACAAGGAGGTAAATCAGGGAAGTGGATGTGTGAGAAAGGAAGAAGAGTATTTCAGTAGGAAAGGAATTTAATCACATCAGACCTTACAGAGCCCCAGGAGGGTGGGGAAGAGGACAAGGTCACTGAACTCACAGTGACGTTATTAGGAACTCTGCAATGGCAGCAGCACGATGGATGTGGAGGCCAGGAGAAAGTGGACAGCTAAGAAGGCAGTGAGTGGATAAAGAGGAAATGCAGTCTGGATATGAAGACTACCCGTACAAGAAGTTTGGCAGTAAACAACGGTCAGCGAGAGAGCATGGCCGCTGAGTGAAGTCAACCGTTTCTCAAACAGAGACATTCTGTCCACATGTGTTTTATGGAAGAAAGCAGTAGAGTGGAAGGAGACTGGGTATGCCAGAGGAGGAAGGATTTACCTTAGAAAGGAGGAAAGAACCCTGGCTCTTCCCCTGAGGCTGGAGGGCCAGGCAAGGAGACTGGCATAGAAACATGGAAGGCGGAGGCCGAAGTTCACGAAAAGAACCTTAATCTCCTCACTGAAGGGGGTGATGGGGGCCATTCTTGGGAAGAATGGCAGTGTAGGGGAAGCACAATGTGGGGCGTGTGTGGAGGGGCGCTGGAGGGGAAACACAGCCCATTCCCAGGGCATCAATCACCCAGAGGCAAGCCTCCCTCTTCGGAAAGGTTACTGAAAACAGCAGTGGGCAATTCCCCCCGGCTGCGAAACACATTTCTTTCTCCAGAAATTGGCAATTCTATAGGACACGGCAGAGAGCTCTGACTTCTGATTGGAAATATGGCTGTCAGTTCATGCCTATCACTGTCTGAGTACGAGCTGCTCCGACTGGGGCTGATGGAGGCTGCGAGACAAGTGTGGCACATCTGCTTTACGAGAAGTTTTGCAGAAACGATTCCAATCAATTTAACTGGTAAGTAACTTCATTATATGAAAACAAGTAAATCATACACAACAGAATGTGCAGTTGCCCTGTATCTGAAAGACACACCATGGGACTTCAACGGTGTTTCTGTGAACAGCCACTGTCTGCTAAGGGCCCCCGAGCCCAAGAGCACACATTTATTGCGTTTTCCACCATGGTCTGCAGGAACTGTCGTGAGAAAACTTAAGAAGCTCCGCTTGAAATCCAGGCTTTTATATACTTTTCTCCAGATTCAGAGGAAGATGTCCCTCCCTACCCCCCCTTTTTTTAAAGATTTTATTTATTTATTTGATAGAGAGAGACACAGCGAGAGGGGGAACACAAGCAGGGGGAGCAGCAGAGGGAGAGGGAGAAGCTGGCTCCCTGCCGAGCAGGGAGCCCGATATGGGGCTCGAACCTAGGACCCTGGGATCATGACCCAAGCCGAAGGCAGGCAGACGGCTGAGCCACCCAGGCGCCCCTCCCTCCTCTCTAAACATCTCCTCCTCCCCTTGGGTCCTCGGAATTCTACCCATCCCAGTCTTTACAGGGAACTTCCTTCCCGGTCTTTCTCCCTAGCTTTCTTATTCTCTCCTTCTTCCTTTATTATTGTCACTGACACCAGTTAATACCAATGAACCTTTACTGAATTCTTACTATGCGTCATGAGTTAAGCACTTTACACACATTATCCCCCTTAATCCTCATAACTATTCGAAGAAATAATATTATTGTCTTCAGTGTCTGAACAAGCAAACACATCAAAGCAGTTGCTAACCGGTCTGTGCTGAGCAGCGAGTCATTGATGCAGCTGGATGCTCAACTCCGGTTTTACCTCTAGGTGCACGACTTAAACTGCTAGCACATGATTTCCTCTACCTTCAAATAGCTCAGGCTCTCCGTTTTCCCCTTCTAGCCGCCCCTCCCCACCCTGCCTCTGTCCCTTTGCTGCTGCTTCTAGCTACTGGTCAATTCCACTTAGTCCTTTTTGTCGTCAATCTCCTAGGAATCACGGTTTAACTCATCATCTCTATTTCTTGTCTACCTGTTTCTTTCTCAGCCTTCAGCACTGCTCTTGGGGACTGTTTACTGACAAGATTATGGCAACTCTTTGGAATTTCCAGTTAGAGATGGCTGGAAAAAACCTCAGTTTCATCCTTATCCTACCTGGATGTTGTAATTTTTTTAGACTATGGAAGGTTACCATAGATAATGGGTATTTTGCTTTGGGCAATACTGAAAGGATCTATCAGATTTCAGTTAAATTTGAAGAGATTTAAGAATCTCTTTAAGAATCACAGACCAGAATATAAAATAGGATTGCTTTTGAACCTGGCTTATTTGAAATTTATTTTTTATTTTTGTTTGTAGTAATTAATTTTTATCAAATACTTTCACGCAATAATTTTATCATAATTACTTCTACTTTGAAGATCTGCCACTCAATTCTTTTTCCACCAAAGTGGAAATTCCTTGTGCTAAACAACTATGCAGAGAAAAGGAAGACATAGAAATAGGAAGGACACTGCTTGACACTGTCTATTTAATTGATTGGTAACTGATTAGGCACGTATGCTGAGTTACTGATCACTCTGCAGCACTCTGTAGAGTGCTTGTAGATTGTGGACATTTAGGTGAGGATGAAGCTCTCACCTTTGGAATTTGTTCAGAACTGATCCTTTGTTTCTCTTCACCAGAGTAAGCTTGTTGACAGTAAGGGCAAGTTGCCAACACACCTTCCACCCTCTGACAGACAATCCTGTATAGCTGGGGCTGTCATATGCTGAATGGTTATTCACGGGATATACGGATTCTTAGAATCTGAAGAAATCTTAGAAATCACTGACTCCAAAACCTCATTAGATAAGAAACGGAGGCCCAAAGGGGATGGCCGGCATGCTCAAGGTTAACAGAGAACAGCTCAAATTAGAATCCACATCACTTGATTTCCATTCTGATATTTTTGCCACATGCCTTGGCACTTGGCAGTGACCTGCAAGTGAATCACTAATAACTAGCTGCGTGCTTTTAAAGCTACAATCTATATTCAAGCATCTGTTTGCAGACACATGCACACTCATGTTTATGTTTGCTTATCTTCCTATCTAAAAACAATTAAAAACTACATTTTCTTCCCAATGATTTATTTATTTATTTGAGAGAGAGACAGACAGAGAGCGAGCAGGGGGAAGGGCAGAGGGAGAGGAAGACAAGTAGATTCCCCACTGAGCAGGGAGCCCAATGTGGGGCTCAATTCCAGGACCCCGAGATCACGACCCGAGCCGAAATCAAGAGCTGGACGCTCAACCGACTGAACCACCCAGTTGCCCGCAAAACTACATTTTAATGTTAAATGTAGATGCTCTCCTGTACTGGCCTTGTTAATCTAATTCTTGGGGACTCCCTGTCCCTGTCCTCATGCAATGCAGTAAGAATACAGCAGTTCTTTCTGAAAGTTTCCTCCTGCTGAGTATCTCAAACATTTTGACAACTCTGATACAGGATTCAAGAAAACTGGGACAAGTGATCAAAATGTCCTGGGGATAAAAGAATAGAGGGGACATTTCAAAGGTAAACTAGTGGATGGCTCTTAGTTGTGAGAAAGAAAGAAAAAGGGTTTGCTATGAAGGTTAAGAAATATTAGTTTTTTAGTCAATTAACCCAACCAAACCACCTAAACCCGAGCTGCCCCCAAGTCCTACCAAAAGTAATTCTTTAATTGCTCCATTTAAGCCAAGTGCTCTTAGTAATAAGCCAGGCCATCTTAAGCTTAGTGCTGCTGGCTCATGGACACACATGTTGGCTAACTGGTAAAACCTGCTACAGAAGCTGCAAAGTTAGGATACGACACAAAACTGACTTTGATGTCACCAATGCTGTTTTGTGTCATGCCACAGGGAGTTAGCCACGCCAAGGTTCTCGCTAGCTTCTCAGTCCCGGAGTTAGCCATCCATCATGGCGAGGTCTCCTGAGCATTTCAAGTCTGACTAGATGGCAGCAGGGACATCAAGCACACGATCCACATGTCTGAACACCTGGGTATAGTATTTTTCTATACTCCTAGTTTGTTCGAATGGTCATGTAGTTGTTTTGTTACTTTAGAGAACTGTTTTTTCCTAAAACTTAGGAAGCTTATTCTACAAATACTTATAGACTGAAGGAATGTTAAAGCTCAAAGAGGCTGTTGACTGGCATTTCTCCCTTTTAGTGGAACAGGGACAACAGCTGTTCAAGGCTGACTTTGAGCTGCTTTAAGACACCAAAATGCCTTAACGAGCAAAGATAAAATGACCCCCCGTCGCCCATATTCAGTGCATTTTTATCACATTTTAATTCTTTGTAAATTACTAAACCACATGGTGGCAACTTCCTGCCTGATTATCTGACCAACTAGAATATCCCTGGACTCAGGAATCAAGAGTCATTTAGTTCAGAAATTCAGCTCTGCAGCTGGGGCGAATAGATCCTTTGTATCTCAATGTCTTCATCTGTGAAATAGGGAAAGTGCCAGCCATATTGCAGGCTGTTCTACAGATTAAAAGCGAAAATATCTGTAAAAGTGTCATACATGGACGTCCTTGAGGCTATTTTAAAAATATTTACATATGAGGGGTGCCTGGGTGGCTCAGTCGTTAAGCCTCTGCCTTCGGCTCAGGTCATGATCTCGGGGTCCTGGGATCGAGCCCCACATCGGCCTCCCTGCTCGGCGGGAGGCCTGCTTCTCCCTCTCCCACTCCCCACTGCTTGTGTTCCCTCTTTTGCTATTCTCTCTGTCAAATAAATAAATAAATTCTTAAAAAAAAAAGTAAATTAAACCTATAGCAAGTTTCAAAACTAAAGGTCTGTGAATTGCACCTCATACTCCCAGGAAGCAGCCCATTGGCCATGAAGCTAATAAAGCTTCAGTTTCAAGGCCCTTCCTTTGCAGAGGCCCCTTTTAAGGCCCTGGAGGCGGGGGGTGGGGCAGTGGTAGAGGTGGGAGCTAACAACCTGTTCCCATGGTCATATGTATTTATGAAACTTATAAGCCATTTTTGTATCCTTTTTCTGAAAAAAGGTCCCCAAGATTATATAAGCTCCAGGTCCCAAATCCAAGATTTGGATCTTGGATTAAAAAACAAAAACAAAAACAAAAACCAACCGCCACAACAAAACCAGGCATAGGTCAGAAAATTCCTCTACTCCCAGAATCCCGTGGGTACAGGGCTTCATCCAAGGTCTTCCAAGTGACAGGCATATTCCCCAATAAGTTCCGGTGGGGGTTTAGGCTGGGGGTGAGGCGTCTGGCAGCAGTGGGACCCTGGCTGTCAGTGGCTACACAGGCCTGAGGAGGGGTGAGGCTGAGAAGGCTCTGACAGGACTGTGACTGGTAGGCAGGGAGAGCCAGCTGGGACGTGGGATGCAAGGGTGGTATGTGGGAAGCCAATTTTGAAGAGAAGGGGCACTGAGCCTGTCAGTGTGGACCTGGAGATACACTGTCACCCCTAGGTGAGCGTGTGGAGTAAGGGAGTGCTACAACCCCTCCTCCTCATTCATTAACAGTCCGACATACCGTGGCTGAAAGGTGGTGTACAAGAGACTACAGGAGGCAAGGGAATGCAGCCAGAGTTGGGAGTGGCGGGGAAGGGCGGGGAGGGGCTGACCCTGCGGTGGGAGGGGGGCATGAAGTGCCCTGCAGTTCATATGCTAAAGCAGTGTATTTCAGATAGCAGGGGCATCTATTTAAGTCCAGGAGAGGAGAGGATTGTAGAAATCGTCCAGCGTAGATGTTTAGCACCTGGGAAAACAGGCCCTTTACAGGCACAGTGAGAAGCAGTGCGCTGGCCAGGGCCTCCACAGCGCACCCCCCTTTCCTGCTCTCTGATGGGTCTGCCCCTTCTCTTCCTTTCCTGTCCTGTTACTGTTTTCTCCTCTTCCTTCCCCTGTACAGACCTGAAGTATCTTATCCCCCATTTTTTAAAAAAGATTTTAGTTATTTGAGATGGAGAGAGCGAGGGAGAGAGTGAAAGAGCACGATTGGGGGGAGGGGCAGAGGGAGAGGGAGAAGCAGACTCCCTGCAGAGCCGGGAGCCCAATGTGGGGCTCGATCCCAGGACCCTGAAATCATGACCTGGGCCGAAGGCAGACGCTTAATGACTGAGCCACCCGGGCGCCCCTTATCATCCATTTTTAATGCTTTCTGGATTTTACATGATATAGGTTCTCTCTCAAAAATGTCTATCTAGTGTGTAGTAACCTGGGTTTTTTCCCCCCTTTTAATTTATGGCACTGGTCTTCAGTGGAGAAATGGCCCTTTGCTCCTGTTGTGACCTGATCTGGCCTAGGGCTGCCCAAGGGTTGCCCTGTCCCACTGCCAAGCGCTAATTAGCTGCTCTTTCTCCAATGCTCCCAAATACTTGTCATGAGAATTTCTCTCTTGTGTTTAGAGTTGCCAAATCTAATCTTTGTAAATACAAACAAGGTAGGTGAGACTTTTCTCAGCAGGCATTTCAGCAAATGAAACAATAAATGCTTTCTTAGACCAAGATTCTAACAGGAGGAAAGGTAACAGCATTACACCCTGTAATTGTCCTCATGAATCTGAATAGGTGTAATTGTTGGGTTCGCTCTCTACCTGAGATCATACACAGTCCCTCTTTAGTCTTTTTTTAAGAGTAGAATTCAGTGAATTTTGGTCTATTCACAATGTTGTGCAAGCATCTCCAGCGCCTAATGCCAGAACATTTCCATTACCCGGACAAGAAACCCCACCCCTCCTAGCAGTCCCTCCCAATTCAACCCTCCTCTCATCCCCTGGCAACCACCAATCTACCTTCTGTCTTTAAGAATTTGCATATTCTGGGGGCGCCTGGGTGGCTCAGTCATTAAGCGTCTGCCTTCGGCTCAGGTCATGATCCCAGGGTCCTGGGATTGAGTCCTGCTTCGGGCTCCCTGCTTAGTGGGGAGTCTGCTTCTCCCTCTGCCTGCCGCCCCCCCTGCTTGTGCTCTCTCTGTCTCTTAATCTCTCTGACAAATAAATAAAATCTTTTTTTTTTTTAAAGATTTTATTTATTTATTTGAGAGAGAGAGAGAGCATGAGAGGGGGAGGGCCAGAGGGAGAAGCAGACTCCCACTGAGCAGGGAGCCCGATGTGGGACTCGAACCGGGGACTCCAGGATCACGACCTGAGCCGAAGGCAGTCGCTTAACCAACTGAGCCACCCAGGCGCCCCAAATAAATAAAATCTTAAAAAAAAAAAAAAGAATTTGTTTATTCTGGGCGTTTCATATAAATGGAATCATACCAAATGTGCCCATTTCTTAGCATAATATTAACATAACAAAAAACATTAGTGTAATATTTTCAAGGTTCATCCACGCCATAGCAGGTGGCAGCACCTCATCCCTTTGGCTGTGGAATATTCCACTGTATGAATATAACATTTTGTTTATTCATTCATCCGTTGGAGGACAGAGCAGTTGTTTCCACTTTTTGGCCTTTTTAATAATGCTATGAACATTTGTGTACAAGTTTTTGTGTGAACGTATGCTTTCAATTCTCCTGAGTATATAACTAGGGGTGGCATTGCTAGGTCATACTGTTTAACTTTGAGAAACTGCTCAACTGTTTCCACGGCGGTTGCAGTGTTTTCCATTCCCATGAGCAATGCACGAGGGTTCCAACTTCTCCACAGCCTCACCAACACTTGCTTATTCCATTTTTTTTTTTAATTATAGCCATACCAGCGGGTGTGAAGTGGTATGTCACTGTGATTTTAATTTGCATTTCCTTAATGACTAATGAGTTAAGCATTTTTCTATGTGCTTATTGGCCATCTGTATGTCTTGCTTAGACAAATGTCTATTCATATCCTTTGCCCCTTTTTTAATTGAGTTATTTTACTTTTTATTATTGAGTTATAAGAGTTCTTGATATATTCTGGATACTAGATCCTCATCAGATACATGGTTTACAAATATTTTTTTATTCGGTGGGTTATCCTTTCATTTTCTTGGTAGTATCCTTTGATGTACAAAAGTTGGAAATGATCTACTTCTTTCTATATCAGCATCTCAGTATCACTTGAATATCTGGGAAGAATTTAAAAACATTTTAAAATTGTATATTTTATTTTTTATTTTTTTTAAGTAGGCTCCACACCCAGCATGGACCCCAGTGCGGGGCCTGAACTTAAAACCCTGAGATCAAGACCTGAGCTGAGATCAAGAGTCAGACGCTTAACCCACTAAGCCACCCAGGTGCCCCTAAAAATTATATATTTTAGAATAAAAAATACTTTATCGAACAAGAGGGTTAAAACTTGAAAAAATTGGGAGCTTTTGGTGATATGATGACCTGGGTCCCCATAATTATGTTAGGTTCTTAGTATAAATAATATAAATGCATGCCATCTAGTTCCTAGTTTTGCTTTTGTTTACTACTCTTTCATTTTTAAAAAATTATTATTTAAAAATAATCTCTACACCCAACACGGGGTTTGAACTCACAACCCTGAGATCAAGAACTGGATATTCTACTGAGCGAGCCAGCCAGGCGCTCCTGTTTACTACTCTTTCAGAAGAACTGATGAAGATTTAAAAAGTGGAGTCAGATTATCCTTTGGCTAGAGAATGAGGATTTCTAGAAGCACTTACGGTTCAACGTTTTTTGTCAGGGCCCCAGTATATTTGTACTCGAACTATAATCAATCTTTCCCCCTTCTGACAGAGGTATATGCCATAGGAGACTTACGGGGCACCACTCTAGCTGGCCTGCCTGTTGGCTTACAAACAGAAGTTTTGTATTTATGGACAGTGACCCAGAGTGGTGTCCAAGTCCCTCTGAGTTTAGAATTGCTATCATAGCAGAAATTGGAAACTTCATGAGCTAGAAGGCATTTACCATGTCTACGTGGATGTCACTTCTCATTACAGCATACACAAATCCAGTGATCAGAACTTTAACCTCCTGGGACCTCATATCCTCTTCAGATCTGCACACGACATGTGCACATGAATCCGTTATTTTTCTTTTATAGTGAACTGCCTGCAAAATTACTATCTCACCATTTATAATTTTATTTTTATTTTTTTAAAGATTTTATTTATTTGACAGAGAGACAGTGAGAGAGGGAACACAAGCAGGGGGAGTGGGAGAGGGAGAAGCAGGCTTCCCGCTGAGCAGGGAGCCCAATGCAGGGCTCGATCCCAGGACCCTGGAATCATGACCTGAGCCGAAGGCAGACGCTTAACGACTGAGCCACCCAGGCGCCCCTATAATTTTATGTAGCGGAATGACCACGTAGGCTTTTCTTATAAAAATGCCATAGCAACATGAATACTTGGTACTGAAAGGCATCTTTAATTGACAAAAGCTTTTTATTTTTGATTTAAACTTAGCCTATGCTTAGAGTGGGGCATTTAAATAGTCAACTTGATGACTTCATGTGAGCCAAGAACAAAACGTGGGTCTGATCATTTTTGGCCTGATCTTCTACCTGCTTTCTGACCAGTGTCCTTATAGTTAGAAAGCAATGGCATTTCTACCAGAAGCCTTCTATCACTAACAACTTTGGTACATATGGTGCGTAGATAGAATATTTCATTCAAGGTGTCCAGAATTTAATGAATCTCACTTTTTCTTCAAAGCCAGTGCTTGAATAGAGAGGAACTTGGATTTAAAAACCAGTCCATTTTAAGCCCAAAGGCAATTCTTATCCAGAAATTACTTATCCTTATTTTTAGTGTCTTACTTGCTACCTCCCTTTCTCATTTTGAAAACAGGGAGAAATAAAGATGCATACAACATCTTTTGGGCTGCATGAATCATGGACAGGCTTTGAAGGTCTCTAGGGAACCACAGCTGCTTCACCACGAGAACTCCAGGCGGGTCCTAAATCTCCTGGCCCTGGACTTCAGCAATTGCTGAAAAAATGTCAACACACACACACCACCCCCCACCTTAAAAACTCTATGCTTGAGAAGGGCAGTTTGCTTAGAACAGCTTTCCCTGGCAGCTGCAACTAGGACACCTCATTTTTGTTAAAGCTACAAGTCACAGTTTATTAACTGTATTCAGAAATGAGTCAATCGATGAAGAGAAGGCTGGAGTGCTCCAGGTGGCTGACACAAGACAGACACGGAAAAATGGAACCAGGAGTCCAACCACCTTATGGAAAAAATTCCTCCATATTTAACCTTCTCATCAAAAGTGTGAAACAGACGGTGCAGGTAAGGATATGAGTTAGACAGCAGAGATGACAATGATATCATTGTTATAATAATATTAGTAGTAAGAGTAAGAATAATAATATTTGAAGAACAACAAGTGATGTTAGCAAATGGCATTTCTAACAAGTTCCTAGGACGCAAGCCAGGACATGCTAGGAGGTGCCCATGCTGCTGGTCCCAAGACCACAGGTGGAAAGGGAGGAGAGGAATATTTCTTGAGGGAAGGAAGGCAACAATTATTTAAAACTCCTTTAGGGGGCCCCTGGGTGGCTCAGTCCGTTAAACATCTGCCTTTGGCTCAGGTCACGATCCCGGAATCCTGGGATCAAGTCCCTCGTGGGGCTCCACACTTGGTGTGGAGCCTGCTTCTCCCTCTCCCTCTGCTTGTGCGCGCTCTCTCTCTCTGTCAAATAAATAAAAATCTTAAAAAACAAGACAAAATTACTTTGGGTAGGATTGGTCAAATGTTTACACATTTTATCTCATTCAGTCCTCACAGGCTCCTATTGAGCTTCCCAGTTTGCTCCCCCAACTTTTCCAGAGCAGAGGAGAACAAACACATCCAAACCACGGGTATGTCAGAGTGGTTCTCTAGAAGTAAGACATTTCTTTGACGACTACATTATTTTTAAAAATTCGTGTAAATTTTGCACTGTTTCCAAATATTGCTGCTTGTTATGAATTAAATCCAATTTAAATAACTATTAGATAAACTGCTTAACGCTTAACCTCAATCCTTTAGCAAAACTGCCCTTTGGGAACACGAGGAAATGGATGGTTGAAGTTTAATAATTAGTCAATGGTGATGCAACTAGTACATATTTAATCCAAACACAATTTGTACCTGGACCAGCAGGTATCTGAAGACAATGCACATCCTATTAATCTTACTCCGCCATTTCACCCCCACCTACCTGAAAGGTCTGACAGGTCTTTCTCTATTACTCCTTTATGGATCCTCTATTGTTCTAATCAAACTGGACCACTTGCTGTTCCTCAGCTTCTTCTCACTTTTCCTGATCTCCACATATATGTTCATTACTCTTTGTAGCTGGAAAGATTCCTCTCTTATCTCTACCTTACTAAAATCTTCTATAACCTTTAAGGTCCATCTGAAATACCATTTCCTTTTTGAAGACCAATCCTGTTTTTGAAAGGCTGCTGCACCAAACACGTCCAGTGAGTTCTGATGGCTGCCCATACAGATTTAATGTCAGTGGGTATGTAATTAGTTGTGCTGCATTAGCTTGTGCATATAATTTAATGGGCCCAAATTTCCACATGCCTATAAATAAATGCTTCTATAACATTAAAAGTTATATTGGCATTCAAAACATGAAGTTTTGGGGCCCCTGCGTGGCTCAGTTGGTTATGCACCTGCCTTCAGCTCAGGTCATGATCCCGGGGTCCTGGGATCCAGCCCCACATCCGGGCTCTCTGCTCAGCAGGGAGTCAGCTTCTCTCTCTCCCTCTGCCCCTCCCCCCGCTCATGTTCTCTCTCTCTCTCTCCCTGTCTCTCTCTCTCTCAAATGAATGAATAAAAAAATCTTTAAAAAACAAACAAACAAAAAAACCAAACCAAAACATGAAGTTTTGTGCAAAGTAAGATATCGGAGTGCAGATAAAAAGGAGATGAAAAAATTCATTTAAAAGAAATCGCCAGGGGTGCCTGGGTGGCTCAGTTGGTTAAGCGTCGGACTCTTGATTTCAGATGCCGCACTGGGCGTGGAGCCTGCTCGGGATTCTCTCTCCCTCTGCCCCACTCTCCTCCCTCTCTTAAAAAAAAAAAAATCTTCAAACAGAAAGATTTAGATTATGTTAAATCTGTGGCTATGAATTAGAATAAAGTCTCAAAATGTAGAATCTACTTAGACTTCTAGAACTGGAAGAAGGCCTGAAAGTTATCTAAGACAACCCCTTATTTTCTAGTAGTAGACTTTCTGGACCCTGTTTTGTATCATGGTCAGAAGTTGCATTTGTTTAGTTAATGCCGTTTAATTTCCATCTAGCCTGCCTTTGGTCTCTTTATATCGTAATTTCAGTGCTACCTGAAGAAAGCTTTTTGCACTGAATAACAAATTTAGTTCTGAAGGGCCAGACCTGACTTTGGTCCAAAGGGAACTGAACTGCAGGACCTACTTTGATTTTAAAAGTTGTTAACCTTAGTGATGCTAACCTAAACCTCTGAGAAATGAATCCTTACCCCCACAAGTGCAATTTTTTTTTTAAGATTTATTTGAGAGAGAGAGAGAGAGAGAGAGAGAGGAGGGGCAGAAGGAGAGAGAGAGAATCCTGAAGCAGACTCCCTGGTGAATGGGGAGCCCAACATGGGGCTCAATTTCACAACCCTGAGATGAAATAAAGAATCAGCTGCTTACCCGACTGAGCTACCCAGGCACCAACCAAGTGCAATTTCTGATCAGTCTAACGTCCAAGCCACAGTCACCGCCAACACTAGAGGAGAACACTCCTACTAAGCAGGTGGCCATCTAGTCCATTTGGCCAGCTCCAGCTTTGGACGCTGAGAGGTATTTAATATGCTGACTTCATCTTGGTTTACCCACATAAGTGAAGAGAAGAGGACACCAAGGGCATTTATCTTTTCCACCCCCACACTCTCTTCGCAATCCCATTGTGATAAAGAGCAGGGACTTTAGAGTTGGGTAGAAACAGCTTTGACCTTAGACAAGTTACTTAACCTTTGAAGACCCCAGTTTCCTAACTGCACAAGGGTGAGGATAACACCCTTGTTTAATGTACTTTAATTATCTCATGGGTAACTTGGCAGGTGTAGGTGGGATATTGTTGACCACTTCAGACAATGTCTGATGCACACCAAATCTTTCATAAATGTCAGCAATTGTTACTATCGACCAGGTGTGGCAAATGTTAACACACTCCGTCAACAAGAATTGGGTCCTCTTCTCTCTGTATAAGCTTTTCCATGGCATTTCATGCCCTCCCTGATTCAATTATGATACCAACACTGACTCCTAAACCCGTATCTGTAGTCCAACTTCTCTCCTGACCTCAAGCTTGGGTTTTCACAATTCTTAAGACACCTGGCAGTGCCCTGGGAATCTAGAGCAAATCCAAAACAAGACCATTACCTGGCACGACACAGTATCTGACGCTCTTCTTGACTTCTCTGCATTTGTGAGATATCATTATCTTTCCAGTTACCCAGGCAGAAGGACCGAGTTGTTTTTGTTTTTGTTTTTTTTAAACTGCTTCTTTATCCTCCATTTAATCAGTTGCCAAGTCATTCATTCACATGCTCACTTAGTCAACAAATACTTCTTGGGCCTTTTCCAGAAGCCAGGTACAGTGTTCAACTCTGGGAATAACGTGGTGGGCAAAACTGACATGGTTTCTGCTCTCATCCACAAATACGGAATTACCAATTGGAATATACAAGTGGGAGAAAATTTTAGTTGGTATGAGAAAGTGCAACCAGGGACATCATATAAAATGAGAGTCAGGAAAAATCTCTCAGATCAGAGGAAGTGACAATCTGAACTGAGACCCGAAAGATGAAAAGAGTCTGTCAGGTGAATAATGAATGAAGAACATTCTAGGCAGCTGCATTAGCACGTACAAAGGCTCTGAGGTAGGAAAGCGCTTAACGCCTTTCTCTGAGGAACTGAAAGAAGGCCGTGTGGCTAAAAAGTTGTGAACTTGCTTGAGATGAGGCTGGAAGAGCAGGCAGGGGCTTACTAACCATGTACGGAAGCCTTTGAAGGGTTCTGAGCAGGAGAGGCACAGGATCGGACCACTTTGCTTTGGGAGGGGCAAGAACAGAATTAGAGACCAGTTGGGAGGCTACTCGTGTGGTTCTGGTGACAAATGGCCAGCAGCTGTGGTGATGGAGAAAAGGGGATGTCCTGGAGACACAATTTGGCCGTGGTATTGATAGGACTTGGGGACTGGGATGTGGGGAGAGACTGAAAGGGAGGTGGCAAGGCTGAATCTTAAGACTTCTGGCATGAGCAGCTGTGTAGATGCAAGTGTATAGAGAAGCTACCTTTCAAAAGATTCTGTGTTCCTAAAATACCTCACACGAGATCCCTATTTTCCCCTCTTGGTGCAACCACCTTGCCTCCAAGTCAATATACTATCTGGACCATTATTCTTTCTCATTGGTTTCTCTACTTCTTGTCTCTGTCTACTTCAAATTACCCCATGCTGTGTTATCTTCCTAATATAGCTCTGGTCACATTATTTCCCTTTCAAATACCTCTGATGGTTTCCTATCACCTACAATTAAGTATGAACCCTTTGCCTTGGCTTCCCAGGCTCTATGACCTACCTTTCCAGTCTTTTTTTTTTTTTTTTTGAGGAGGGGGAGAGGCCAAGGGAGAGGGAGGGAGAATCCCAAGCAGGCTCCATGCCCAGCACAGAGCCCAAGTTGGGGCTCCATCCCGGAACCCCGAGATCACTACCCAAGCCAAAATCAAGAGTTGGATGCTCAACTGACAGGGCCACCCAGGCGCCCCTCCAGTGTGATTTCTACCTCTTCTCTATTTAAGTCCTGTTTTAGTCCAAGTGGACTACTTCCTGTTTCCTGACCATGTCACCACACACTCCTACTTCAATGCCTTTGCTCACACTATTCCCTTCGGTCTTACCATCTCAGTCGGCTGGAACCTTAATTCAGCTTTCAAAGTTCATTAAAGGTCCAATCTTTCAATCTCATAAAACTTTGTAATTCTCTTAGAGCACTTAGATTTCTGCCTTTTATTGTGATTATTAGAGTACTTATCTCGTGCCCATTCCCTACACCCTAACCGTAGGCAATACTTTGGAGTGCCTGGCTCGATTACTCACACTGCACCAGTGCCCTTGTCCTTGCAGGGTCAAGCGTAGGGTTTAACTCACAGTAGATGCTTTTTTTTGTTTTGTTTTGTTTTGTTATGTTATGTTAGTCACCATACATTACATCATTAGTTTTTGATGTAGTGTTCCATGATTCATTGTTTGCATATAACACCCAGTGCTCCATTCAGTACGTGCCCTCCTTAATACCCATCATCGGGCCCACTCATCCCCCAACTCCCCTCCCCTCCAAAACCCTCAGTTTGTTTCTCAGAGTCCTTAGTCTCTCATGGTTCGTCTCCTCCTCCGATTTCCCCCCCTTCATTTTTCCCTTCCTACTATCTTTTTTTTTTTTTTTTAACATATAAGGTATTATTTGTTTCAGAGGTACAGGTCTGTGATTCATCAGTCTTACACAATTCACAGCGCTCACCATAGCACATATCCTCCCCAATGTCTATCACCCAGCCACCCTATCCCTCCCACCCCCCAGTAGGTACATTTTCTTGAATTTAGGAACAATTCGTGTTATTGATGAGGGAGCAGAAGGCTAGCTGAGGACAAAACTGACACCCCTCAAGCTCCCCCCTCCAACTATCTTAATGTTAATGCTTTGCTAGAGGTAAAAACAACCTTAGCTTGATAATAGCAAGGCCTCCAGTATCCTGAGGGTCTTCTTTAGCATATCAAAGTCCTTTTGGACACCTCCCATTTTCCTTACCTCCCCCAATTCCCCAGTATATAATTGGCCACTCCTTACAGGCCACTCCTTACAACCCGGGTGCAGCAGCTCTTTCTGCCCATGGGTCCTGTCCCCGTGCTTTCATAAAATCACCTTTTTGCACAAAGATGTCTCAAGAATTCTTTCTTGGCCGTTGGCCCCGGTCCTCACCAACATTCCAAAACTACATCATTAAGTATCCTAAGGAGTGATGAGACCCCAGGTGTTGAAAGGGAGGTTATTTTCCGGTAGTATTTGCCAGCACCATAGCACAATTCACCCTCTACCAAATTCCCGGTGATCTTACAAAAGACAAACATACACATATCCCTTCAATGGAGTTTTCTGGCTGTTCAAAATAATCCAATGCAGCAGTCCTCATAAGCTTATCCTTCCCCTGAAGTACTGAATATTTAAAAATTACAGCCTCTAACTCAGGGTTTTTCAAACTACTTGTAACCCAATAGGTCATGAAACTAATTTAGTGAGTCATAAGCAATACTAAAAAACAAAACAGAAACCAGCTACACACACAGCTTATATAAGGATAAGTAATGTTCCCTGAAACTTTTGTTTCAAATACATATATACATATATGTATGTACTGGGTCATGATTAAAACGTATTTCTCACCATGGGTCCCAGTCACAAAAGTTTGAAAGGTACCACATTAATGATCTACTGCCTACCCCAAGATGAGTACACAGAACCCAAGTAGGAAAAGTAATATGTTAAGAAAATGGCAATGAGACGATCTAATTAAAAGTTATTCACACTTGGGTGGGAGGATGGGTTAGCCTGGTGATGGGTATTAAGGAGGGCATGTTCTGCATGGAGCACTGGGTGTTATGCACAAACAATGAATCATGGAACACTACATCAAAAACTAATGATGTAATATATGGTGATTAACATAACAATAAAAAATTTTTTAAAGTTATTCACACTTTAGGGGTGCCTGGGTGGCTCAGTCCATTAAGTGTCTGACTCTTGATTTTTAGCTCAGATCAGCATCTCAGGGTTGTGAGATCAAGCCCTGCTCTGCGCGGAGCATGGAGCCTGCTTAAGATTCTTTCTCCCTCTGCCCCTGCCCCACTCTCCACCCCAATCACTCTCCCTCTCTAAAAAACAAAACCAAAAACTCTCTTAAAAAAAAAAAGGTATTCACACTTTAAAACGTGAATGTCTGATACACCTAACTCTTCCCTTGGGGTGTCTGCATTAAAGTGCCTTTAACCCAGATTAATCGTGAATTAGTAGAAACTGGGTCAGAATCATTTTGGACTACAGGCCTTCTTGGTACATGTAAAAAGGATTTCCTCCAGTATCCCAACTCCCCAAGACAGCGCGGGTTCTGGAACCAGGAACTCCGTTGCTGAAAGGCTACTGGTCTCTAGGTTACAATACACAGAAATGGTAATACCTTTGTAAGGAGAACATTTACAACCAGAGTGCACTCTTTCTTCCATGCACGTGTCAAGCTTATCAGTTTATGTTTGCATGTATATATTTAATCCATACCTAGAAAACACAATCCTATGTATCCACGAGGAAGAGCTATGCTTGATATGAGGCAACGTGAAGCCCCAAGCCGATCCAAACACGAGAAATACTGAGTTACTGAAGGCAACAACACATGGGAGATAGGAAGGCGGGGATCTGGGAAATGGTAGAATGGCAAGGGGGTTCAGGAGTGCGGTAGATGTATTACACCAAGTGTTTATCACTTGATGACTGATGGTAATGGGAGGAGAGTAGAGGGGAAGGATATGGAGAAAACAATTTCCCAGTCAGTTGTATGCCCCATGATAGCAGAGCAGTAGCCCACCAGGAGTGCACAGGCAGTATTCGATTATGTCAGCACAAAAAGGACAAATTCCAAGTCCTAATTCCAGCCCTAGCTCCATTTAACAGGTTGCCCCTAATAATTTGTTGCTACTTGTGTTACGTTCTCAATTTATAGTTGAGAAATCAACAGTGAGCTTCCAAACGAATGAATGTAAACACTCTTAATTGCCAATTACAACCCCAACAAATAACTGGGTGAGAAACAAGGCTCAAGGAGTAGACGTTCAAAGCTGCTGTGGTGTGAAGAACCCTA
Source organism: Phoca vitulina (assembly GCF_004348235.1). Lineage (NCBI taxonomy): Eukaryota > Metazoa > Chordata > Mammalia > Carnivora > Phocidae > Phoca > Phoca vitulina. Next base: position 7,843,996 of record NW_022589762.1, read on the forward strand.
GATTGGGGGTTTTGATAAATCTGGGTTAGATCTGAGAGATACTGAGGTGCCCTTCACCTCAAAAATTTTACAATTCTACAAGGGAGCGAAAGGTGACCTTTAGTTGGAAGAAAGGAAGATCAGCTTGGTTTTATATGTAAAAGGCAAGTAACAATTATATTAGCTGCTAGGATTATTTAAATATAAATTAATGCCTCTCACATTATCTAGATCTAGTTAACACCTTTCGGTGATATTATATGAGCGAACACCCTTCGGTGATATTATATGTCAACGTCTCTACTGACTACTGGATACATTCCAAACTTCTTTCTGGCATTTGAGGCATTCCACATCTGCCCAACTTTTATGCCAAATTTCTTATGACTCTGATCTCTAATCTGCTCTTGTACCAGTCCTGTTTGCTTAATTCTTCCCCACTCCTACTCTCCTAAACTCCCATAACCTTCATAAAACCTTCCAACTACTCAAATATTTATGCATCAAATCTTGACCTTTGAATTCCTACAGAACTTTACAAGCCGTCCTATTAGGTAGGCATTATGTCCTCATTTGATAGATAAGCAAACTGAGGCCCAGAGGGGTTAGGTGACTTGTCCCACAATTTGCAAGCAGCAGCAGGGCTGGGTCTGACTTGCTGGCCTTCCAAGTCCACACTTTTTTTTTTTTTCTCATTGTGCCATGCTGCTTCCGTGTGTTAAAAAACCATGGAGGAAGGATGCAGGAAAAAAGCCTATAAAGCAGTTATAATACAGCCTGTTTTGACATAAAGTCAGACACATCACATCCTTTGAACCATATGGGTAATTAACTCTTGGAGTAGCATAGTTTTTAAAGGGGGTTGTCAGTCTTGTTTCCCAAGCCCATTATTAAAATGGTATCCCAGGGTAAATGACAGGTCAGTACGGTTAAGAGGGGGGAAAAAAGCAATATGCTATAAGAAGAAAATATCAGAAACAAGACAGAAAAGAGAAGAAAGTGTAATATAAGCTGGCAATGCAGAAAAAGACTCCGAATATGGAAGTATAGAATACCGGGCTTAGGGGCCCACAAAGCTAATATCTAAGTTAGGGGGCTTATGCCTACCGACAAGAAGCGCGCATGTGTGAGAGTTGATATTAATAACAGACAGCAGTACACACGGACAGAGAGTAGAACTCAAGAGAGAGACAAATAAGGATAGGTCGTGGGGACACAGGGCAGATCATGGCATGATGAGACAGTGGTGGCGCCAAATGAGGGACCAGAAGGGTACAGCAGGGGTCAAAGAGAAAGGTAAAGAGGTTCAGAGGGCACGGCGCCTCCAGACTCGAGGAAAGACTTGTCTTCCTCTCGATAGCTGGTTGGCGTGATTTAAGATTCACATCCGCACCCCACAAAGCCTTCCTGGGTGCTCCGGAAAGTGAGGGGGGGGTCACGGCCCCATTCCCCGGGGACTCCGCGAGGGGGCGGAGCGAGGCAGGAGGGTCCTTACCCATAAAGATGGAGATGATGAGCCGCAGCGCCTGTTCCGACGCGCCCAGGGACGTCGCCAACTTGTTAAGGCTCAGCTCCCCGAGCCCCCACCGCAGCACCCTCGCCAGCTCCGCCACCGTTCCCACGTCCCCCTCAGCTGCGGACGCCATCTTTGCTCCGGGCGTCCCCCAGGGACCCCCCAGCTCCGCGCGCCCCGAATTGTGGGCACAAGGCTGTAGCTTCACCCCCAATTCCGGCCCGGAGCCCGCCCACGGCGTGCGCATTGGCTGCGGGCCCGCCCAGTGGCTCCAGGCTCCCCCGGCTATTGGTCGGTCCGAGCAGGGGGCGGGGCCTAGTGCAGCAAGGTAGGCAGAGGGCGGGTCTGAACGTTTGTAAAGCAAAGGTGACTCCCGCCGAGAATGAACGCGGGGCAGGCCGGGGGCGGGGCTTGGAATTGGGAACTGGAGTTGCGATTGGCAAAGTCTAAAGCCGGCGGCGAGGTGATTGTACAACTCGGTTCTAACTGCTTGGGGGAGGAGTCGGTGAGGGCGAGTGTCCGGCCGGCTCGTGCGCTGCCTTCCCATTGGCTGAGGCGGGAGCAGGCGAGAGTCGGGGCGGGGGGGTGGGGGCGTCACCCGACCGCGAGGTTACTCTCGGTCGCCGGCGCGCCGGGGTTACTGGGGCAAGTAACGGAGAGGGCGGGAATTCCTGGAGCAGCTTCGCGAGCGCCTCCTAACGGCACTTCCAGGCCGTTCTCAAACCGTTAGGCACGCCGCCTTCACTCCGCAAGGGTCTCGGGAGAGCCCAGCGGCCCAGAAGTTTGCTCCTTTTAGTTCATGCATCTCTTTTCACGTAATTTCCTATATTAAACCCTCACCTTCCCCCGAGAGGCGGGGGAATATACAGTAAATTTGCATGCTTTAGACTTTATACTAATGGTATTACAGTGAATGGATCATTCTGCAGGTTGTTTTTATGCTTACTATCTTTATTGAGATATACTCATGTTTTTACATGTAGCTCACATCCATTCATTTTACAGTGATGTAATATTCCATTGTATGATTATACTACGTTTAATTTTTCATGGTCATGTTGACGAATACTTGGATCATTTCCTACTTATTTATGTATTGTTTTATGATAAACATTGCTGCAGTGAGCATTCTTCTTTAAGCAAGAGTGAGAGTTTCTCTAGGACTGTGACTCCAAACCTTTTTTTTTTAATTAACTGAGATCTCCTATAAGAAACACATTGCTATCCAGTATACACACATATTCATACACTAGACAACAAATACATATAATACTCATACAGACATACCCACAGTACATGTTGCCATACTATGTGTGTGTTCTCTGATACTTTTTACTCTATTTTAATTCATTAAAAAGTTGCTCATCGGGATCCACTAACTTGATATCAATACCTACCAGTAGTTCATGATCCTCATTGAGAAAAGACTTCTCTAGTGTTTGTAATCAGGAAGGGAATTATGGGTTGTAGGTTATGCACACTTTTAACTTTATTAGATTTTGCGAAATTGAAGTGTTTCGCTAGATGTTATTTAAGATCCTTAAAATGTCTGATTTGCTGAATACGTAAAATATATTTGTTAAAGCATCTAGTCAATTAGACCTTGTTTAAAAATGTAGAAAGTTGCGGGACGCCAGGGTGGCTCAGTCGGTTGAGTGACCAACTCCTGATTTCAGCTCAGGTCTCAGGTCATGATCTCGGGGTCCTGAGATTGAACTCCACCTGCACGCCCACCCATAGGGCTCCACAGGAAAATCTGCTTAAGATTCTCTCTCCCTCTCCTTCTGCCCTGCCCTCCCCCACCCCACTTGCACGCACATGCACACATTCTCTCTCTCAAATAAATAAATAAATCTTTAAAAAAATGTAGAAAGTTGTTTTTTCTTTGTGTTCTCCAACTGGATAACATGTTTGCCCCTTCTTGTGCTTCTGGTGTTCCAAGAGAAGGATGGGCATAGGACAGAGGCTGTGGCCATGTTGACACAACAGGTGTCTCTGTTTTCCTTTCTCCTCAAGTGTTTGGTCAGCCACATTCTCTTCATTCTTCCTACTGCTAAAGTGCAGCACCTCTTTCTCCAGTTACAGTGACTGGTGAGTGGAAGAGAAGATTATATGGCCTCTCGCTTTGTAATTCAACACACTCATTACGGGCTTACTAAGTCAGGTTCTGTGCTGGACCCTCAATACAAAGATGAATAAGAGACAGTCCCTGCCCTCAAGAACCTCTGTGACTAGTGAGAAGAGAGATGTGAAGAGATAATTATAAAACTAAGTAGAAGTGTTTGTGTAGAAATAAACAAAAACGTGTTAGTGAGATCACTCTTCTCTTATTCCTGCTTTTCCCTGTCCTTTCCTTCCCTCTACAGCAATCTCAGTATGTCTTTCTATTTCTCCCTCCCTCCTTCCCTTCCTTCTTTCCTTCCTTCCCATTGGCTCCTTGATCTCTGTCTATTATCATTAGTTGGGTTTCCCATCTTAGAACACCTTGGCTTTCTCCAAAGTTACTACCCTCTTTTTCCTTTTCCTCCCTACCATAATTTTGTGAAAACAATCTCGCTTTCTCATGATGGCAAAGATGGTTGGTACTCACTCAATAACCATGCATGTGCCTACGACTTCTCAACTCCCTTGCAGTCTATAAGCAGGAATGAAGTGTCATTTCCTGGCCAAGGTGGTAAAGAGCCAGAGTGACTCCCAAATGTCTCTCTTCCCTTGCTATAGTCTTTGCAGAAGCCATATGTTCTGTAAGGCATTGTTATTAGGTAGAAGGAGCTCTAGCTTTGACTTGTTTTTACATGTAAAAAATAAACCTTTGTGGTGTTAAACCCCAAGATTTAAAGTTACTGCTTCAACTTACCCCAATAACATGTTAGCCCACCAGTCTTTATTCCCATTAAAATTTGGTGTTCATTTTCACTGTTTATGAAACTAATCACCCAAAGACCACAGACTACTCCTTAATAGTTATATTTACTTTCCCTTCTCTGTCTCAGATTTTTAATTTCCAAGAGCTCTTTTTTTTTTTAATGCTGGAATAACTTCTTTTTTTCCAGCATTCTTTTTTTTTTCTTTTTAAAATATTTTATTTTTAAGTAACCTCTACACCCAACGTGGGGCTCGTACTTAGAACCCCAAGATCAAGAGTTGCACGCTCCACTGACTGAGCCAGCCGGGCGCCCCAGCATTCTTGTTTTATGTACACAATCTGCTATCTTAGCTTCCTGAGAACATAATTAGGGATTTTGGAGGAAGGTTTCTTCTTTTATTTATTTATATTTGTCATTATCCTTTTATTCCCTGCATTTTTCCTTTTTCCTCTGGATTTTTGTTTTCTTTTTGTTTCTTTTATCTCTTTTATGATGGTGACAAGGAATTACAAAGTTGATTGGATATAGGGATATAGGGATGATTGGATATGTATTGGGTAGAGCTTGCTGACTGAAAGTGATTGGGCTGGGAGCCCAGGATCCTTTCCGTTGAGAACTCCCAAATGTCAGTATGTGGAGGGTTTACTCTTTAGGATACTTCTGTTTCTTCAGAGGAATCTGCCAGTCTCCTGCCAGGAAGGCATGTACCTGTTTTTAGCTCCATATCTCTCCCTTGTTCTTTGCAGTGCCTACTGTTCCAGAGTCCAGAGTTTCTCACATCCATGTTCTCAGATTATAGCATCAATTATCTGCCTGGTGCTGGTGGGGTTGGGTATTTACCTAGCTGTGACTGGTGGGGGAGGGGGCTTGAGTCCAAGCTTTCAGTCCTCCAATTTTGGCTCCTGGTCAACTACTGCCCTCTGCTGTATTGTCTAGCTCCCCTCCCCCACCATCTTTCCATTGTCCAAAAATGTATTTAAATGATTCATCTGAAACTGGGGTGCAGGGGTGCAAGAGCACCCGGTTCTGGGGGTCCCAAACAGACTAGGTCTAGCCTCTTGCCGCTGACAAAATCCAAAGGCACCGAGATGAGTGGTGGTGAAACCGGAAAGGAGTTTATTTCAGTGAGGCCAACACTAGGAAGACACAGGCTAACATCTCAATGACAGTCTCCAAAGTGCTGAAACTACGGCTAGGCTTATATAAGGCAAATGTGGGACAACGGTCGGTGGGTACAGGCAGGCGAGTGGTAAAGGCTAGGTCAATCATTACCTTAGAGTCAATCACGGATGGTTGGGGTCTTCCTGGCTCTGGGGGTTTTGCTTGAGAGGGGTAGTTTTGGTTCCCATCACAGGATGTTTTGTTCACAGGGTCTTTTGCCTGAGTTAAGCTGGAAAGAAGAACTTAATCAGAAAGTTTGAGGTCAAAATGGAAGTAGTTGAAGTCCTCTTTCACCTTCACTTTGTCCTTATAGATTTATATCTTCCCCATTCTACCCTTCACTATTATTTTAGTGGGATCTTAGCTAAGTCAATCTGCCATCTTTATCAGTAGTCTGTCTCTTTGATTTAAAAATATTATGGAGCGCCTGGGTGGCTCAGTGTTAAGTGTCTACCTCCCGCTCGGATCATGATCCCAGGGTCCTGGGATTGAGCCCCTCATCGGGCTCCCTGCTCAGCGGGAGGTCTGCTTCTCCCTCTCCCACTCCCCCTGCTTGTGTTCCCTCTCTTGCTGTCTCTCTCTCTCTGTCAAATAAATAAATAAAATCTTAAAAAAAATATTTTTTTCTGGGGTGCCTGGGTGGCTCAGTTGGTTAAATGTCTGACTCTCGGTTTTGGCTCAGGTCATGATTGATCTCATGGGTCATAGGATTGAGCCCCGTATCTCAGGCTCTGTGCTCAGTGGGGAGTCTGCTTAAAGATTCTCTCCTTCTGCCCCTCCCCCATTGCTCTCTCGATCTCTCTCTCTCAAATAAATAAAATCCTTAAAAAAATATTTTTCTAAATGGTCTACTTTAAAAATACTTTGAAGATTTTACTTATTTATTTATTTAGAGAGCAGGTGGGGAGGGGCAAGGTGAGAGGGAGAGAGAGCATCTCAAGCAGACTCCATGCTAAGCATGGAGACCCACAGGGGGCTCAATCCCACAACCTAGAGATCATGACCATAGCCAAAATCAAGAGTCAGATGCTCAGCCAACCAAGGCACCCAGGTGCCCCTAAAAAATACTTTTGGATAACCAATTTTTCTAAGAGTTTTATATCTTTAAAGAACATACTTAGGCATCTGTATTAGTCTGAGTTCTGCAGAGAAACAAAATCAGTAGTATCTCTCTCTCTCTCTCTCTCTATCTACTTATCTGGAGTCTGAGAAGTCCCAAGATCTGCAGTCAGACCCAGAAGAGCCAGTGGTATATGATTCTGAAGGCCTGAGAACCAGGAGAGCCAATGGTGTAAGCTCCAGTTTGAGACTGCGTCCGAAGACAGGGGAAGACTGATGTTCCAGCTTGAAGACAGGCAGAGAGAGCAAATTTTCTCTTACTCAGCCTTTTGTTCCATTCAGGCTTTCAAAGGCGTGGATGAGGCCCAACTCCCTGGGGGAGGGCAATCTGCTTTACTCAGTCTATATATTTAATCATTTTTTTTTTAAAGATTTTATTCATTCATTTGAGAGAGAGAGAGACAGTGAGAGAGGGAACACAAGCAGGGGGAGTGGGAGAGGGAGAAGCAGGCTTCCTGCCGAGCAGAGAGCCCGATGCAGGGCTCGATCCCAGGACCCTGGGACCATGACCTGAGCCGAAGGCAGACACCCATCGACTGAACCACCCAGGCGCCCCTACATATTTAATCATTAATCTCATTCAGAAACACTTTTACAGACCCAGAATAATGTTTAACCAAATATCCGGGCACCTTGAGGCCCAGTCAGGTTGACATATAAAATTAACCATCACAAGTCTATCTCTTGTCAACTTGGTATCCATATGCATCTCCTTAAACCATACTTATTCTCCAAAGAAAGACAGCGGCAAGGTCATATTTCCACCTAACACAATACAACAATCCTGTGTACAACTGAAAACAGACCAACCTCTTCATCAGAAGAAGAGGTAAAGTCATTGAATGACTCTTCTCCTTGATATCTCATCACTTAAATACTATGATGTAAAATTAAAAATACTTAAAAAAAACTATGATATAAGAGAGGGAAGAAACCAAAGTTATTTGATATGTATATATTTATAACAAAATAAGGAGGAATATTCGTGGCGATTACAGTCTTCATTTCTGTAACTGGTCATATGGTCATAGCTGCTATTTGTAACTACCTTCTTCTGTTATCTATTCTGTATTCTCTTTGCCTTCAGCAAGCACCTCAGTTGATAGTGGTTCTTTACCTGGTGGAATTGATGTAGGAAAGATTTTAGGGTTCAAAGCCGACGGCCAAGAAAGAATTCTTGAGAACGTCTTTGGTGCAAAAAGGTGGTTTTATTAAAGTATGGGTTTTATTAAAAGCAAAACTCAGAGTACAGTGGCCTATCCAGCTTGGGGGAAGCCGTGGACACAAGTTAGAACCACATAGCCGTTGGGTCCCTTTAGGAAACAGTCATCCAATTCTGGACCTCCTTTACCTGCAGTCAAGATATCAAGGGCTATTCAGTTTTGGAGGGCCATCTTTTGAATTTGTGTAATAAAAGACGGTCCACTGTCAGTTTGTAGGGACCAAGGGAGTCCAAATCTAGAGACAATTTCTCTTAGCAAAGTTTTTGTCACCTCCATGGCCTTTTTACCCAAATAAGTAGCCTGGTGTAAACCCTGTATTACCTGCCATTGGTTATTTTTAGGTAAAAAGATTTTTCCCTCATTATTAACAAGTCAGTCCTGTGCATTTTTGAATATCCTCATTCCTGGGCTACGTGAATTTCTTGGTCTGAATAGACTGGACTTATGGACTTTACTGGAGTTAAGACTGGCAAAAGATTAAATACTTGTTTATTTAGTGCTGCCTTCTTGGCTGCACGGTCTACTGAATTGTTTCCTTTAGATTCTAAGGTCATACCCTTTGGATGTCCTTCGAGGTGAATTACAGCTACCTCCTTAGGTAGGTATACAACCTCAAGAAGAGTCATAATTTCAGGCCCCTATTTGATTAGGGAGTTATGGCTTGATAATAATCCCCTTTTCTTCCAAATTGCTCCATGGGCCTGTAGGCCTAGGAAGACATATTTGGAGTCAGTATAAGTATTAATTTTTAAGGCTTTGGCAATTGCAAAGCATGAGCGAGCGCTATAGCATACCCAGCTTTTCTTATTCCCTTTGCCATCAGTAAACGAACTGTCTGCATTTTCAGTAGGGGTATCTTTTAAATCTTGTTGACTAGAATTAACAAGATCAATAACCTGTGAACAGTTATGCTCTATAGAAGTACGAAGGTCAGGTCCAGGCAAAAGGGTAGCTGGGTTTAAAATCTGACGGTTTTAAGTATTATTTCAGGCATATCTATAAGCGTAGCCTGGTATTTAATAAGTGAGCCTCCCATCATCCATTGGTGGCCTTTGGTCTCTAAGACTCTATACTCTGGACCTGATGTGAAGTCATTACAGTCAGGGACTGTCCCATAGTGAGCTTTGAGGCTCTTTCTACTAGGAGAGCTGTTTTATGCTTGGCTAAAGCCTTTACTTGCAATTTTATATTAATAGAGGTGGCTTCCAGGATAAATATGACTAAGGGATAAAACCATCAAGAAGCCCTCTTTGTTTGAGGTCCAGCCTTAACAATGTCCTAATTACAAGGAATCACTGGCAAGTGGGAAAAGACTTGTCTCAAGAGATGAGGGCATCCTCAAGGGCATCATCCAATCCAATCATAAAGAAAGTGGGGTCATCCATTATCTCCACAAGTCCATTGTTAATCCCACAGAGTGGGGTACGCTCTGGCTTTTAAGGAGCAACTTGGTCAAGGAATGACCACATGGAATTGGTCAAGGTGATAGCTGAGTTATACAATTGTTGGGGAATCAATCCCATTTTTCAGCTGTTCAAATAATCATATGCCTATGGGGTCCTGTTATCATCGCCACAGAATAACAAGCAAGAAGATTGTCTACACATGAGCTATTGTGGCAATTTTTCTGAAGTTTACCTCAAGTTGTCTAGCTTAGGTAAACAACATTCAAAGACAATCAGAACTAGAATTTAACATCTGCAAAGGTGTGTTATTGAAACATAATTTTTCTCTCTAAAATCACCCTTATTTCCAGAGAGAGCCAAATCAAGACCAATTTATTTGTAAAACAAGTCCAATTTTAACAAATTTGGCCTAATTATTTACATAAGCTCAGCAAGAATAGCAAATGGCCATATAGATCTTTTAAAATCTGCTTTGCTGGGAGGCCTGGGTGGCTCAGTTACTTAAGCGTCTGCCTTTGGCTCAGGTCATGATCCCAGGATTGAGCCCCACATCGGGCTCCTTGCTCAGCGGGGAGCCTGCTTCTCCCTCTGCCTGCTGCTTCCCCTGCTTGTGCTCTCCCTCTCTCTCTGACAAATAAATAAATAAATAAAATCTTTAAAAAAATCTGCTTTGCTGGAACTTTTATAAGGAATCTAGATTGAACTTTTAGTGGCCTCAAGGCCAGAAGCCAAGCCAAATAGTTGCCTTCAGACATGCCTGCAATACCCATAGATTTGGGTGAATTCCTTTTCATGAGGTCCCCAAAGTATCCTGAGTTTCCTGTACCTGCCAGGATGTGCATTCTTTACTCACCTGGTTGAGGCTGCTGGGAACTCTGTAAGCAAGGTATCAGGCCAGAAGTTCCAAGGGGTTTTACGGCTCCATGTTTCATAAAGTCAACCTTAGTTTCTTAAAGCTGTTTTGTCATACCTGAGTCTATGCATGTCTCTCTCAAATATGACATTCCAGTCAAAGCCTTGGTAAAATAACCAATGTTTCCAATTGTGTCCTGTTACAAGGAGAACAGATTCTTATTGAACTTATGCAAATAACTATGATTACCATGGAAGAAAGAATACTTACTGAGACCTTTTGAATTTCAGAAGGTTTACGTAGAGAGAAAAGTTAAATGTTTCAATTTGTTCACAAATGAATACTTTATCATATTTCTGTAAATTCTAGATATCTTAAGAGAAAGTTTTCTTAATCTGGAAGAGTAAACATTAGAGAACCAGCAATGTTTCGAACAAGAATCACAAAACCATAATCATCTTTTTAGTTCATTTAGTCCCATGTTACTAATTCTTGTTCAGTTTGAATGCAGCCTTTCAGTTAGTTCTGGAAATTCTTACCCATTTCAGTTTTATGATCTTAAAGATATTGAATAAGTTGTCCTATAAGTCCTTTATATGAACCTCCCTGAAGATGAAACTGATTTTGCAAGAGAATAAGAACAATTAGAAATGACAAAAACTCAGAAATGGACATTGTTAATGATCTGAGAGTTCATTATGATGCAATTGACAAGGAAACTCAGCTATTTCTGTGACACATAACACTTCAATAATCAGAATATCGAGTGATGACCTTATACCAGAACGTAACATACGAAATAAACAAGTCTAATTAGTCAATGAGATTTTGTTCATAATTTAACTCTTGGGGAAGTTTGTTAAAACCTTAGAAAGTTTTAAAACATGTGCCTAAATAGGATTAGGGATCATTAAAGACCTGATAAAGACAAAACATAGAAACTGGTTTTTCTGGGCAGGCAAAGAGAAAACAACTGTTTACATTTTCTTTTCAAGAGCCAACCAACAATTCAAGAAAACTTTTGTCTTTTTTAACACAGAGAAAGCAGACTTTCAATCTTATGCCAGTGTACTTTTAAAATCTATTCATTTAAATATTAGTCCTTCCTGACCATACATACATAAAATTACTTTCCAAAGTTTTCCCATCACAAACCTGCTACAGCTTTCCTAGGCATTGAGATTTTGTCTCAAGCCATTTCCCTCTAAACAACAAGGCTCATTTAGGACAAAATTGCTTTCTTTTACCTTCAACAAAAATGTATTCCCATTACTTATATCTTTCTTACACATACAGAGTTTCTTTCCTTATTTCCATCAGTCTTAATTACGTTTAGCAGAATTTTGCACTCTCAGAGATCTTAGTCTCCAGTGAAAACTAAATAGTAACCAATTGTAAACTGTTACACCGGAATTCTTTAGACAAATTTAGGCAAATTTATGAATCAGTTAAGCACAAAGCATCTTTACCAACAGACTCAAATATCCTTATTTTCTCTGCAATAGGAAGTCAAAAGCACAAACCTATGTCCGGTAATCAATGCTTTAGCACTTTATCCTATTTGGAGAAGACCTAGATGTCCAATAAATTTAATCCCATTTATCATCCAAGCAAAACTTTAAAGTTTCAGGTTACTGAAGACTCTGAAAGCTATCTTAACAATTACCCATGAAAACTTCGAGACAGACCAGATTAACCATCATTTTAAATCATCTTTTTGCTAACAAATTGCAACAGAGATAACAGGGGCTTATTTGACCTGAAGCAAACCTTGGTAGAATAAAAGTTTCACATTTAATGCTGATAACTTTAAAGACATGTCTATCTTAATTAAACCAACAAACTTAAATTAGTTTAAATATCGAATTTGTTCCACCTGGGTCCACTTAAAAGTCAATCAATTTGTTCCCCATTGTCAATTTTTGTTTTTACCTGAGACAGTGGTAGGGAAATCTGAAGAGGGCGGTGTTAAGTCCAGGGGGTGCTCTTCTTGCTGCCTGACAGCGAGGGTAGGAGGAGCCAATGGTGCCTGAGGCACTGAGGATGGTGCAGAAGCCAGTTTTGCAGGCCACACCCAAGGTGGTGCAGAAACGGAGGGGAAGGGGAAGGCAGAAGAGGTGAGGTGCTGCCAGAAGGAAGGCAGAGAAAGAGTTCCTGGTTCTAAACATCGTCAGCTCGGACAGATGAGCAGACGCCATATTTTTTTCCACCAAAGTGGAATTAGGCAGCCCATGTCAGGCCGAAACAAAGGGAGTTTTGGCAGCTGCTTGGGAATATTCCTTAAAGTCGCTGTCCTGAGGTAGACTAACCACAGTTGGCTCTAATTATAGCCATTAATCCGGGAAATGAGGGAGAAGCCCCCACATCTATTAGGAGGAGGAACAGTGAGAGAGTCAGCGTCCCCTTTGCTAGGAATGGCTTGTGTTTCCTCCAGCAAACTCGGTTTATTCGGAGGAGGCTTATTTAGATAATTATCATCCAATATGTCAGGAGGGAGTTTACTGGCTTGGTCACTGATCAAACACATTCTACAAGAGGCCCTTAGGTCTGGGTCCTGATCTAGAGCCCTGTTTCCTGCAGAAGAGATCTAACCGACAGATCCTACCGAGGCCATGCAGTATTACAGGAGATCAGTGCTTCCCTAAATTTTGCAATCTGAATTGTTTCCAGTGGGTTAAAAGGCACCCCAAGGATGAGTCCTTGGGAACTAAAGAAGAAGCCTACTGAGGCCATGCTAGAGAAGGTCCATTACCAAAAATCCCCCCCCCCCCCATCCTGGGTCCCACACAGGATATGTCAGGGGTTTTGTGTGTTAAGAGTGACTGGAGGCATCCCTCAAACAAAATCGCTATTGATCACCATCCTGCCTTACCTTGAAGGCATTCCTGCTGTAAGAGGCCCCGTAGGAGGGATGCTGGCGTTCTTCCCCTTCTCCATCGCATCCTAGGCTACAGATGGGTGCCTCGTGAATGGACCGAAACATCGTACCATTACGTCCCATGGCCTGAGGGTCACGCCTTATTTTTCCTTGTCTTCAGGAACCTGCTGTTTTTAAGCCATGGAAAACACTAGAAACGTTTTACAAGGGGAAATTACCTAATTTTGTAGCTTAAGTAGTTAGTAGCAGACATTGACAGAAAACCATAAAGATAAATCCATCATGGTTCTAAATGACATTCCAACACATGTAGCCTCTATAACCAACTTCCCTAGGAAACAGTCCCCAGATGGGTTTTAATTCATTTGGACACTAGTTTCAGCCGATACTAGTCCCCCCCCC